>NC_091186.1:0-300371 GCF_040958095.1 Procambarus clarkii
CCTTCAAATCTCAGAATTTCGCATAATATTGCATTTTAAGCAGGTTTTCTAGCATTTGTTTCGTACGAAAAATCATCGAATTTAGCAGTATTTTGATGTTTATCATCCCCTTTTCCTTAATGTGATTTAAACAAAATATCATCAAATTAGACAATATTTTGCCGTTTTTCTACGTTTTTGAGAATTTTCAGTTTATTGGTATTAATTGATATATATACGATAAATATGATGCACACTCATAATTCATTAGATAATAACCTTTAATACTCCCTTTTCAATCATTTACATGTTTCTCGTTAAAATTCTGAGTAAGATATTGAAAAGGGGAGAAGTTCGGTTTTTATTGCATATATCGACGTTTCAGCCGGAATAGAGCGGTTTTACGTGTACATCTTCCATCGGTAATATAAACGGAAAATCAGGAACATTTTAGTTAATCTAATGAAAACACATTGATTTTTATCATTTGTATTGGAAAAACCATTGTCATATCCCTTTTCATGGATCTAAATAATAGGAAATCTCGCTCTATGATTCGAAGTGAAAATCCTCTAATATGGTAAAATAGTGATTTTTTTCACGTTTTTCATGTAGTTTGATATTACGTATATATATTCGTTTTTACCAATATTTCGATACTATTTCATGTAGTATCACAATATGTGATTTGTCCTTCAAATCTCAGAATTTCGCATAATATTGCATTTTAAGCAGGTTTTCTTGCATTTTGTTTCGTACGAAAAATCATCGAATTTAGCAATATTTTGACGTTTATCATCCCCTTTTCCTTAATGTGATTTAAACAAAATATCATCGAATTATACAATATTTTGCCGTTTTTCTACGTTTTTGTGAATTTTCAGTTTATTGGTATTAATTCATATATATACGATAAATATGATGCACACACATAATTCATTAGATTATAACCTTTAATACTCCCTTTTCAATCATTTATTTGTTTCTCGTTTAAATACTGAGTAAGATATTGAAAAGGGGAGAAGTTCGGTTTTTATTGCATATATCGACGTTTCAGCCGGATTAGAGCGGTTTTCTTGTACATCTTCCATTGGTAATATAAACGGAAAATCAGGTACATTTTTGTTTATTCAAATGAAAACTCATTGATTTTTATCATTGGAAACAACATTGTCATACGTCTTTTCTTGGATCTAAATAATACGAAATCTCACTCTATGATTCGAAGTTAAAATCCTCAAATATGGTAAAATAGTGACTTTTTTCACGTTTTTCATGTAGTTTGATATTACGTATATATATTCGTTTTTACCAATATTTCGATAGTATTTCATGTAGTATCACAATATGTGATTTGGCCTTCAAATCTCAGAATTTCGCATAATATTGCATTTCAAGCAGGTTTTCTTGCATTTTGTTTCGTACGAAAAATCACCGAATTTAGCAATATTTTGATGTTTATCATCCCCTTTTCCTTAATGTGATTTAAACAAAATATCATCGAATTATACAATATTTTGCCGTTTTTCTACGTTTTTGTGAATTTTCAGTTTATTGGTATTAATTCATATATATACGATATATATGATGCACACTCATAATTCATTAGATAATAACCTTTAATACTCCTTTTTCAATCATTTACTTGTTTCTCGTTAAAATACTGAGTAAGATATTGAAAAGGGGAGAAGTTCGGTTTTTATTGCATATATCGACGTTTCAGCCGGAATAGAGCGGTTTTACGTGTACATCTTCCATCGGTAATATAAACGAATAATCAGGAACATTATAGTTAATCTAATGAAAACACATTGATTTTTATCATTTGTATTGGAAACAACATTGTCATATGTCTTTTCTTGGATCTAAATAATACGAAATCTCACTCTATGATTCGAAGTTAAAATCCTCAAATATGGTAAAATAGTGAATTTTTACGTTTTTCATGTAGTTTGATATTACGTATATATGTTCGTTTTTACCAATATTTCGATACTATTTCATGTATTATCACAATATGTGATTTGGCCTTCAAATCTCAGAATTTCGCATAATATTGCATTTCAAGCAGGTTTTCTTGCATTTTGTTTCGTACGAAAAATCATCGAATTTAGCAATATTTTGACGTTTATCATCCCCTTTTCCTTAATGTGATTTAAACAAAATATCATCGAATTAGACAATATTTTGCCGTTTTTCTACGTTTTTGTGAATTTTCAGTTCATTGGTATTAATTCATATATATATACGATAAATATGATGCACACACAGAATTCATTAGATAATAACCATTAATACTTCCTTTTCAATCATTTATTTGTTTATCGTTAAAATACTGAGAAAGATATTGAAAAGGGGAGAAGTTCGGTTTTTATTGCATATATCGACGTTTCAGCCGGAATAGAGCGGTTTTCTAGTACATCTTCCATCGGTAATATAAACGGAAAATCAGGAACATTTTAGTTAATCTAATGAAAACACATTGATTTTTATCATTTGTATTGGAAATAACATTGTCATATCTCTTTTCATGGATCTAAATAATAGGAAATCTCGCTCTATGATTCTAAGTGAAAATCCTCTAATATGGTAAAATAGTGATTTTTTTCATGTTTTTCATGTAGTTTAATATTACGTATATATATTCGTTTTTACCAATATTTCGATACTATTTCATGTAGTATCACAATATGTTATTTGTCCTTCAAATCTCAGAATTTCGCATAATATTGCATTTTAAGCAGGTTTTCTAGCATTTGTTTCGTACGAAAAATCATCGAATTTAGCAGTATTTTGATGTTTATCATCCCCTTTTCTTTAATGTGGTTTAAACAAAATATCATCGAATTAGACAATATTTTGCCGTTTTTCTACGTTTTTGTGAATTTTCAGTTCATTGGTATTAATTCATATATATACGATAAATATGATGCACACACAGAATTCATTAGATAATAACCTTTAATACTTCCTTTTCAATCATTTATTTGTTTATCGTTAAAATACTGAGAAAGATATTGAAAAGGGGAGAAGTTCGGTTTTTATTTCATATATCGACGTTTCAGCCGGAATAGAGCAGTTTTCTAGTACATCTTCCATCGGTAATATAAACGGAAAATCAGGAACATTTTAGTTAATCTAATGAAAACACATTGATTTTTATCATTTGTATTGGAAATAACATTGTCATATCTCTTTTCATGGATCTAAATAATAGGAAATCTCGCTCTATGATTCTAAGTGAAAATTCTCTAATATGGTAAAATAGTGATTTTTTTCATGTTTTTCATGTAGTTTAATATTACGTATATATATTCGTTTATACCAATATTTCGATACTATTTCATGTAGTATCACAATATGTTATTTGTCCTTCAAATCTCAGAATTTCGCATAATATTGCATTTTAAGCAGGTTTTCTAGCATTTGTTTCGTACGAAAAATCATCGAATTTAGCAGTATTTTGATGTTTATCATCCCCTTTTCCTTAATGTGATTTAAACAAAATATCATCAAATTAGACAATATTTTGCCGTTTTTCTACGTTTTTGAGAATTTTCAGTTTATTGGTATTAATTGATATATATACGATAAATATGATGCACACTCATAATTCATTAGATAATAACCTTTAATACTCCCTTTTCAATCATTTACATGTTTCTCGTTAAAATTCTGAGTAAGATATTGAAAAGGGGAGAAGTTCGGTTTTTATTGCATATATCGACGTTTCAGCCGGAATAGAGCGGTTTTACGTGTACATCTTCCATCGGTAATATAAACGGAAAATCAGGAACATTTTAGTTAATCTAATGAAAACACATTGATTTTTATCATTTGTATTGGAAAAACCATTGTCATATCCCTTTTCATGGATCTAAATAATAGGAAATCTCGCTCTATGATTCGAAGTGAAAATCCTCTAATATGGTAAAATAGTGATTTTTTTCATGTTTTTCATGTAGTTTGATATTACGTATATATATTCGTTTTTACCAATATTTCGATACTATTTCATGTAGTATCACAATATGTGATTTGTCCTTCAAATCTCAGAATTTCGCATAATATTGCATTTTAAGCAGGTTTTCTTGCATTTTGTTTCGTACGAAAAATCATCGAATTTAGCAATATTTTGACGTTTATCATCCCCTTTTCCTTAATGTGATTTAAACAAAATATCATCGAATTATACAATATTTTGCCGTTTTTCTACGTTTTTGTGAATTTTCAGTTTATTGGTATTAATTCATATATATACGATAAATATGATGCACACACATAATTCATTAGATTATAACCTTTAATACTCCCTTTTCAATCATTTATTTGTTTCTCGTTTAAATACTGAGTAAGATATTGAAAAGGGGAGAAGTTCGGTTTTTATTGCATATATCGACGTTTCAGCCGGATTAGAGCGGTTTTCTTGTACATCTTCCATTGGTAATATAAACGGAAAATCAGGTACATTTTTGTTTATTCAAATGAAAACTCATTGATTTTTATCATTGGAAACAACATTGTCATACGTCTTTTCTTGGATCTAAATAATACGAAATCTCACTCTATGATTCGAAGTTAAAATCCTCAAATATGGTAAAATAGTGACTTTTTTCACGTTTTTCATGTAGTTTGATATTAAGTATATATATTCGTTTTTACCAATATTTCGATACTATTTCATGTATTATCACAATATGTGATTTGGCCTTCAAATCTCAGAATTTCGCATAATATTGCATTTTAAGCAGGTTTTCTTGCATTTTGTTTCGTACGAAAAATCATCGAATTTAGCAATATTTTGACGTTTATCATCCCCTTTTCCTTAATGTGATTTAAACAAAATATCATCGAATTAGACAATATTTTGCCGTTTTTTCTACGTTTTTGTGAATTTTCAGTTTATTGGTATTCATTCATATATATACGATGAATATGATGCACACACATAATTCATTAGATAATAACCTTTAATACTTACTTTTACTAATACTTTACTTATTTATTTGTTTCTCGTTTAAATACTGAGTAAGATATTGAAAAGGGGAGAAGTTCGGTTTTTATTGCATATATCGACGTTTCAGCCGGAATAGAGCGGTTTTCTTGTACATCTTCCATCGGTAATATAAACGGAAAATGAGGAACATTTTAGTTAATTCTAATGAAAACACATTGATTCTTATCATTTGCATTGGAAACAACATTGTCATATGCCTTTTCTTGGATCTAAATAATACGAAACCTCGCTCTATGATTCGAAGTTAAAATCCTCAAATTTGGTAAAATAGTGACTTTTTTTAGGTTTTTCATGTAGTTTGATATTACGTATATATATTCGTTTTTACCAATATTTCGATAGTATTTCATGTAGTATCACAATATGTGATTTGGCCTTCAAATCTCAGAATTTCGCATAATATTGCATTTCAAGCAGGTTTTCTTGCATTTTGTTTCGTACGAAAAATCACCGAATTTAGCAATATTTTGATGTTTATCATCCCCTTTTCCTTAATGTGATTTAAACAAAATATCATCGAATTATACAATATTTTGCCGTTTTTCTACGTTTTTGTGAATTTTCAGTTTATTGGTATTAATTCATATATATACGATATATATGATGCACACTCATAATTCATTAGATAATAACCTTTAATACTCCTTTTTCAATCATTTACTTGTTTCTCGTTAAAATACTGAGTAAGATATTGAAAAGGGGAGAAGTTCGGTTTTTATTGCATATATCGACGTTTCAGCCGGAATAGAGCGGTTTTACGTGTACATCTTCCATCGGTAATATAAACGAATAATCAGGAACATTATAGTTAATCTAATGAAAACACATTGATTTTTATCATTTGTATTGGAAACAACATTGTCATATGTCTTTTCTTGGATCTAAATAATACGAAATCTCACTCTATGATTCGAAGTTAAAATCCTCAAATATGGTAAAATAGTGACTTTTTTTACGTTTTTCATGTAGTTTGATATTACGTATATATGTTCGTTTTTACCAATATTTCGATACTATTTCATGTATTATCACAATATGTGATTTGGCCTTCAAATCTCAGAATTTCGCATAATATTGCATTTCAAGCAGGTTTTCTTGCATTTTGTTTCGTACGAAAAATCATCGAATTTAGCAATATTTTGACGTTTATCATCCCCTTTTCCTTAATGTGATTTAAACAAAATATCATCGAATTAGACAATATTTTGCCGTTTTTCTACGTTTTTGTGAATTTTCAGTTCATTGGTATTAATTCATATATATATACGATAAATATGATGCACACACAGAATTCATTAGATAATAACCTTTAATACTTCCTTTTCAATCATTTATTTGTTTATCGTTAAAATACTGAGAAAGATATTGAAAAGGGGAGAAGTTCGGTTTTTATTGCATATATCGACGTTTCAGCCGGAATAGAGCGGTTTTCTAGTACATCTTCCATCGGTAATATAAACGGAAAATCAGGAACATTTTAGTTAATCTAATGAAAACACATTGATTTTTATCATTTGTATTGGAAATAACATTGTCATATCTCTTTTCATGGATCTAAATAATAGGAAATCTCGCTCTATGATTCTAAGTGAAAATCCTCTAATATGGTAAAGTAGTGATTTTTTTCATGTTTTTCATGTAGTTTAATATTACGTATATATATTCGTTTTTACCAATATTTCGATACTATTTCATGTAGTATCACAATATGTTATTTGTCCTTCAAATCTCAGAATTTCGCATAATATTGCATTTTAAGCAGGTTTTCTAGCATTTGTTTCGTACGAAAAATCATCGAATTTAGCAGTATTTTGATGTTTATCATCCCCTTTTCCTTAATGTGGTTTAAACAAAATATCATCGAATTAGACAATATTTTGCCGTTTTTCTACGTTTTTGTGAATTTTCAGTTCATTGGTATTAATTCATATATATACGATAAATATGATGCACACACAGAATTCATTATATAATAACCTTTAATACTTCCTTTTCAATCATTTATTTGTTTATCGTTAAAATACTGAGAAAGATATTGAAAAGGGGAGAAGTTCGGTTTTTATTGCATATATCGACGTTTCAGCCGGAATAGAGCGGTTTTCTAGTACATCTTCCATCGGTAATATAAACGGAAAATCAGGAACATTTTAGTTAATCTAATGAAAACACATTGATTTTTATCATTTGTATTGGAAATAACATTGTCATATCTCTTTTCATGGATCTAAATAATAGGAAATCTCGCTCTATGATTCTAAGTGAAAATCCTCTAATATGGTAAAATAGTGATTTTTTTCATGTTTTTCATGTAGTTTAATATTACGTATATATATTCGTTTTTACCAATATTTCGATACTATTTCATGTAGTATCACAATATGTTATTTGTCCTTCAAATCTCAGAATTTCGCATAATATTGCATTTTAAGCAGGTTTTCTAGCATTTGTTTCGTACGAAAAATCATCGAATTTAGCAGTATTTTGATGTTTATCATCCCCTTTTCCTTAATGTGATTTAAACAAAATATCATCAAATTAGACAATATTTTGCCGTTTTTCTACGTTTTTGAGAATTTTCAGTTTATTGGTATTAATTGATATATATACGATAAATATGATGCACACTCATAATTCATTAGATAATAACCTTTAATACTCCCTTTTCAATCATTTACATGTTTCTCGTTAAAATTCTGAGTAAGATATTGAAAAGGGGAGAAGTTCGGTTTTTATTGCATATATCGACGTTTCAGCCGGAATAGAGCGGTTTTACGTGTACATCTTCCATCGGTAATATAAACGGAAAATCAGGAACATTTTAGTTAATCTAATGAAAACACATTGATTTTTATCATTTGTATTGGAAAAACCATTGTCATATCCCTTTTCATGGATCTAAATAATAGGAAATCTCGCTCTATGATTCGAAGTGAAAATCCTCTAATATGGTAAAATAGTGATTTTTTTCATGTTTTTCATGTAGTTTGATATTACGTATATATATTCGTTTTTACCAATATTTCGATACTATTTCATGTAGTATCACAATATGTGATTTGTCCTTCAAATCTCAGAATTTCGCATAATATTGCATTTTAAGCAGGTTTTCTTGCATTTTGTTTCGTACGAAAAATCACCGAATTTAGCAATATTTTGATGTTTATCATCCCCTTTTCCTTAATGTGATTTAAACAAAATATCATCGAATTATACAATATTTTGCCGTTTTTCTACGTTTTTGTGAATTTTCAGTTTATTGGTATTAATTCATATATATACGATATATATGATGCACACTCATAATTCATTAGATAATAACCTTTAATACTCCTTTTTCAATCATTTACTTGTTTCTCGTTAAAATACTGAGTAAGATATTGAAAAGGGGAGAAGTTCGGTTTTTATTGCATATATCGACGTTTCAGCCGGAATAGAGCGGTTTTACGTGTACATCTTCCATCGGTAATATAAACGAATAATCAGGAACATTATAGTTAATCTAATGAAAACACATTGATTTTTATCATTTGTATTGGAAACAACATTGTCATATGTCTTTTCTTGGATCTAAATAATACGAAATCTCACTCTATGATTCGAAGTTAAAATCCTCAAATATGGTAAAATAGTGACTTTTTTTACGTTTTTCATGTAGTTTGATATTACGTATATATGTTCGTTTTTACCAATATTTCGATACTATTTCATGTATTATCACAATATGTGATTTGGCCTTCAAATCTCAGAATTTCGCATAATATTGCATTTCAAGCAGGTTTTCTTGCATTTTGTTTCGTACGAAAAATCATCGAATTTAGCAATATTTTGACGTTTATCATCCCCTTTTCCTTAATGTGATTTAAACAAAATATCATCGAATTAGACAATATTTTGCCGTTTTTCTACGTTTTTGTGAATTTTCAGTTCATTGGTATTAATTCATATATATATACGATAAATATGATGCACACACAGAATTCATTAGATAATAACCTTTAATACTTCCTTTTCAATCATTTATTTGTTTATCGTTAAAATACTGAGAAAGATATTGAAAAGGGGAGAAGTTCGGTTTTTATTGCATATATCGACGTTTCAGCCGGAATAGAGCGGTTTTCTAGTACATCTTCCATCGGTAATATAAACGGAAAATCAGGAACATTTTAGTTAATCTAATGAAAACACATTGATTTTTATCATTTGTATTGGAAATAACATTGTCATATCTCTTTTCATGGATCTAAATAATAGGAAATCTCGCTCTATGATTCTAAGTGAAAATCCTCTAATATGGTAAAATAGTGATTTTTTTCATGTTTTTCATGTAGTTTAATATTACGTATATATATTCGTTTTTACCAATATTTCGATACTATTTCATGTAGTATCACAATATGTTATTTGTCCTTCAAATCTCAGAATTTCGCATAATATTGCATTTTAAGCAGGTTTTCTAGCATTTGTTTCGTACGAAAAATCATCGAATTTAGCAGTATTTTGATGTTTATCATCCCCTTTTCTTTAATGTGGTTTAAACAAAATATCATCGAATTAGACAATATTTTGCCGTTTTTCTACGTTTTTGTGAATTTTCAGTTCATTGGTATTAATTCATATATATACGATAAATATGATGCACACACAGAATTCATTAGATAATAACCTTAAATACTTCCTTTTCAATCATTTATTTGTTTATCGTTAAAATACTGAGAAAGATATTGAAAAGGGGAGAAGTTCGGTTTTTATTTCATATATCGACGTTTCAGCCGGAATAGAGCAGTTTTCTAGTACATCTTCCATCGGTAATATAAACGGAAAATCAGGAACATTTTAGTTAATCTAATGAAAACACATTGATTTTTATCATTTGTATTGGAAATAACATTGTCATATCTCTTTTCATGGATCTAAATAATAGGAAATCTCGCTCTATGATTCTAAGTGAAAATTCTCTAATATGGTAAAATAGTGATTTTTTTCATGTTTTTCATGTAGTTTAATATTACGTATATATATTCGTTTATACCAATATTTCGATACTATTTCATGTAGTATCACAATATGTTATTTGTCCTTCAAATCTCAGAATTTCGCATAATATTTTAAGCAGGTTTTCTAGCATTTGTTTCGTACGAAAAATCATCGAATTTAGCAGTATTTTGATGTTTATCATCCCCTTTTCCTTAATGTGATTTAAACAAAATATCATCAAATTAGACAATATTTTGCCGTTTTTCTACGTTTTTGAGAATTTTCAGTTTATTGGTATTAATTGATATATATACGATAAATATGATGCACACTCATAATTCATTAGATAATAACCTTTAATACTCCCTTTTCAATCATTTACATGTTTCTCGTTAAAATTCTGAGTAAGATATTGAAAAGGGGAGAAGTTCGGTTTTTATTGCATATATCGACGTTTCAGCCGGAATAGAGCGGTTTTACGTGTACATCTTCCATCGGTAATATAAACGGAAAATCAGGAACATTTTAGTTAATCTAATGAAAACACATTGATTTTTATCATTTGTATTGGAAAAACCATTGTCATATCCCTTTTCATGGATCTAAATAATAGGAAATCTCGCTCTATGATTCGAAGTGAAAATCCTCTAATATGGTAAAATAGTGATTTTTTTCATGTTTTTCATGTAGTTTGATATTACGTATATATATTCGTTTTTACCAATATTTCGATACTATTTCATGTAGTATCACAATATGTGATTTGTCCTTCAAATCTCAGAATTTCGCATAATATTGCATTTTAAGCAGGTTTTCTTGCATTTTGTTTCGTACGAAAAATCATCGAATTTAGCAATATTTTGACGTTTATCATCCCCTTTTCCTTAATGTGATTTAAACAAAATATCATCGAATTATACAATATTTTGCCGTTTTTCTACGTTTTTGTGAATTTTCAGTTTATTGGTATTAATTCATATATATACGATAAATATGATGCACACACATAATTCATTAGATTATAACCTTTAATACTCCCTTTTCAATCATTTATTTGTTTCTCGTTTAAATACTGAGTAAGATATTGAAAAGGGGAGAAGTTCGGTTTTTATTGCATATATCGACGTTTCAGCCGGATTAGAGCGGTTTTCTTGTACATCTTCCATTGGTAATATAAACGGAAAATCAGGTACATTTTTGTTTATTCAAATGAAAACTCATTGATTTTTATCATTGGAAACAACATTGTCATACGTCTTTTCTTGGATCTAAATAATACGAAATCTCACTCTATGATTCGAAGTTAAAATCCTCAAATATGGTAAAATAGTGACTTTTTTCACGTTTTTCATGTAGTTTGATATTAAGTATATATATTCGTTTTTACCAATATTTCGATACTATTTCATGTATTATCACAATATGTGATTTGGCCTTCAAATCTCAGAATTTCGCATAATATTGCATTTTAAGCAGGTTTTCTTGCATTTTGTTTCGTACGAAAAATCATCGAATTTAGCAATATTTTGACGTTTATCATCCCCTTTTCCTTAATGTGATTTAAACAAAATATCATCGAATTAGACAATATTTTGCCGTTTTTCTACGTTTTTGTGAATTTTCAGTTTATTGGTATTCATTCATATATATACGATGAATATGATGCACACACATAATTCATTAGATAATAACCTTTAATACTTACTTTTACTAATACTTTACTTATTTATTTGTTTCTCGTTTAAATACTGAGTAAGATATTGAAAAGGGGAGAAGTTCGGTTTTTATTGCATATATCGACGTTTCAGCCGGAATAGAGCGGTTTTCTTGTACATCTTCCATCGGTAATATAAACGGAAAATGAGGAACATTTTAGTTAATTCTAATGAAAACACATTGATTCTTATCATTTGCATTGGAAACAACATTGTCATATGCCTTTTCTTGGATCTAAATAATACGAAACCTCGCTCTATGATTCGAAGTTAAAATCCTCAAATTTGGTAAAATAGTGACTTTTTTTAGGTTTTTCATGTAGTTTGATATTACGTATATATATTCGTTTTTACCAATATTTCGATAGTATTTCATGTAGTATCACAATATGTGATTTGGCCTTCAAATCTCAGAATTTCGCATAATATTGCATTTCAAGCAGGTTTTCTTGCATTTTGTTTCGTACGAAAAATCACCGAATTTAGCAATATTTTGATGTTTATCATCCCCTTTTCCTTAATGTGATTTAAACAAAATATCATCGAATTATACAATATTTTGCCGTTTTTCTACGTTTTTGTGAATTTTCAGTTTATTGGTATTAATTCATATATATACGATATATATGATGCACACTCATAATTCATTAGATAATAACCTTTAATACTCCTTTTTCAATCATTTACTTGTTTCTCGTTAAAATACTGAGTAAGATATTGAAAAGGGGAGAAGTTCGGTTTTTATTGCATATATCGACGTTTCAGCCGGAATAGAGCGGTTTTACGTGTACATCTTCCATCGGTAATATAAACGAATAATCAGGAACATTATAGTTAATCTAATGAAAACACATTGATTTTTATCATTTGTATTGGAAACAACATTGTCATATGTCTTTTCTTGGATCTAAATAATACGAAATCTCACTCTATGATTCGAAGTTAAAATCCTCAAATATGGTAAAATAGTGACTTTTTTTACGTTTTTCATGTAGTTTGATATTACGTATATATGTTCGTTTTTACCAATATTTCGATACTATTTCATGTATTATCACAATATGTGATTTGGCCTTCAAATCTCAGAATTTCGCATAATATTGCATTTCAAGCAGGTTTTCTTGCATTTTGTTTCGTACGAAAAATCATCGAATTTAGCAATATTTTGACGTTTATCATCCCCCTTTTCCTTAATGTGATTTAAACAAAATATCATCGAATTAGACAATATTTTGCCGTTTTTCTACGTTTTTGTGAATTTTCAGTTCATTGGTATTAATTCATATATATATACGATAAATATGATGCACACACAGAATTCATTAGATAATAACCTTTACTTCCTTTTCAATCATTTATTTGTTTATCGTTAAAATACTGAGAAAGATATTGAAAAGGGGAGAAGTTCGGTTTTTATTGCATATATCGACGTTTCAGCCGGAATAGAGCGGTTTTCTAGTACATCTTCCATCGGTAATATAAACGGAAAATCAGGAACATTTTAGTTAATCTAATGAAAACACATTGATTTTTATCATTTGTATTGGAAATAACATTGTCATATCTCTTTTCATGGATCTAAATAATAGGAAATCTCGCTCTATGATTCTAAGTGAAAATCCTCTAATATGGTAAAGTAGTGATTTTTTTCATGTTTTTCATGTAGTTTAATATTACGTATATATATTCGTTTTTAACAATATTTCGATACTATTTCATGTAGTATCACAATATGTTATTTGTCCTTCAAATCTCAGAATTTCGCATAATATTGCATTTTAAGCAGGTTTTCTAGCATTTGTTTCGTACGAAAAATCATCGAATTTAGCAGTATTTTGATGTTTATCATCCCCTTTTCCTTAATGTGGTTTAAACAAAATATCATCGAATTAGACAATATTTTGCCGTTTTTCTACGTTTTTGTGAATTTTCAGTTCATTGGTATTAATTCATATATATACGATAAATATGATGCACACACAGAATTCATTATATAATAACCTTTAATACTTCCTTTTCAATCATTTATTTGTTTATCGTTAAAATACTGAGAAAGATATTGAAAAGGGGAGAAGTTCGGTTTTTATTGCATATATCGACGTTTCAGCCGGAATAGAGCGGTTTTCTAGTACATCTTCCATCGGTAATATAAACGGAAAATCAGGAACATTTTAGTTAATCTAATGAAAACACATTGATTTTTATCATTTGTATTGGAAATAACATTGTCATATCTCTTTTCATGGATCTAAATAATAGGAAATCTCGCTCTATGATTCTAAGTGAAAATCCTCTAATATGGTAAAATAGTGATTTTTTTCATGTTTTTCATGTAGTTTAATATTACGTATATATATTCGTTTTTACCAATATTTCGATACTATTTCATGTAGTATCACAATATGTTATTTGTCCTTCAAATCTCAGAATTTCGCATAATATTGCATTTTAAGCAGGTTTTCTAGCATTTGTTTCGTACGAAAAATCATCGAATTTAGCAGTATTTTGATGTTTATCATCCCCTTTTCCTTAATGTGATTTAAACAAAATATCATCAAATTAGACAATATTTTGCCGTTTTTCTACGTTTTTGAGAATTTTCAGTTTATTGGTATTAATTGATATATATACGATAAATATGATGCACACTCATAATTCATTAGATAATAACCTTTAATACTCCCTTTTCAATCATTTACATGTTTCTCGTTAAAATTCTGAGTAAGATATTGAAAAGGGGAGAAGTTCGGTTTTTATTGCATATATCGACGTTTCAGCCGGAATAGAGCGGTTTTACGTGTACATCTTCCATCGGTAATATAAACGGAAAATCAGGAACATTTTAGTTAATCTAATGAAAACACATTGATTTTTATCATTTGTATTGGAAAAACCATTGTCATATCCCTTTTCATGGATCTAAATAATAGGAAATCTCGCTCTATGATTCGAAGTGAAAATCCTCTAATATGGTAAAATAGTGATTTTTTTCATGTTTTTCATGTAGTTTGATATTACGTATATATATTCGTTTTTACCAATATTTCGATACTATTTCATGTAGTATCACAATATGTGATTTGTCCTTCAAATCTCAGAATTTCGCATAATATTGCATTTTAAGCAGGTTTTCTTGCATTTTGTTTCGTACGAAAAATCATCGAATTTAGCAATATTTTGACGTTTATCATCCCCTTTTCCTTAATGTGATTTAAACAAAATATCATCGAATTATACAATATTTTGCCGTTTTTCTACGTTTTTGTGAATTTTCAGTTTATTGGTATTAATTCATATATATACGATAAATATGATGCACACACATAATTCATTAGATTATAACCTTTAATACTCCCTTTTCAATCATTTATTTGTTTCTCGTTTAAATACTGAGTAAGATATTGAAAAGGGGAGAAGTTCGGTTTTTATTGCATATATCGACGTTTCAGCCGGATTAGAGCGGTTTTCTTGTACATCTTCCATTGGTAATATAAACGGAAAATCAGGTACATTTTTGTTTATTCAAATGAAAACTCATTGATTTTTATCATTGGAAACAACATTGTCATACGTCTTTTCTTGGATCTAAATAATACGAAATCTCACTCTATGATTCGAAGTTAAAATCCTCAAATATGGTAAAATAGTGACTTTTTTCACGTTTTTCATGTAGTTTGATATTAAGTATATATATTCGTTTTTACCAATATTTCGATACTATTTCATGTATTATCACAATATGTGATTTGGCCTTCAAATCTCAGAATTTCGCATAATATTGCATTTTAAGCAGGTTTTCTTGCATTTTGTTTCGTACGAAAAATCATCGAATTTAGCAATATTTTGACGTTTATCATCCCCTTTTCCTTAATGTGATTTAAACAAAATATCATCGAATTAGGCAATATTTTGCCGTTTTTCTACGTTTTTGTGAATTTTCAGTTTATTGGTATTCATTCATATATATACGGTGAATATGATGCACACACATAATTCATTAGATAATAACCTTTAATACTTACTTTTACTAATACTTTACTTATTTATTTGTTTCTCGTTTAAATACTGAGTAAGATATTGAAAAGGGGAGAAGTTCGGTTTTTATTGCATATATCGACGTTTCAGCCGGAATAGAGCGGTTTTCTTGTACATCTTCCATCGGTAATATAAACGGAAAATGAGGAACATTTTAGTTAATTCTAATGAAAACACATTGATTCTTATCATTTGCATTGGAAACAACATTGTCATATGCCTTTTCTTGGATCTAAATAATACGAAACCTCGCTCTATGATTCGAAGTTAAAATCCTCAAATTTGGTAAAATAGTGACTTTTTTTAGGTTTTTCATGTAGTTTGATATTACGTATATATATTCGTTTTTACCAATATTTCGATAGTATTTCATGTAGTATCACAATATGTGATTTGGCCTTCAAATCTCAGAATTTCGCATAATATTGCATTTCAAGCAGGTTTTCTTGCATTTTGTTTCGTACGAAAAATCACCGAATTTAGCAATATTTTGATGTTTATCATCCCCTTTTCCTTAATGTGATTTAAACAAAATATCATCGAATTATACAATATTTTGCCGTTTTTCTACGTTTTTGTGAATTTTCAGTTTATTGGTATTAATTCATATATATACGATATATATGATGCACACTCATAATTCATTAGATAATAACCTTTAATACTCCTTTTTCAATCATTTACTTGTTTCTCGTTAAAATACTGAGTAAGATATTGAAAAGGGGAGAAGTTCGGTTTTTATTGCATATATCGACGTTTCAGCCGGAATAGAGCGGTTTTACGTGTACATCTTCCATCGGTAATATAAACGAATAATCAGGAACATTATAGTTAATCTAATGAAAACACATTGATTTTTATCATTTGTATTGGAAACAACATTGTCATATGTCTTTTCTTGGATCTAAATAATACGAAATCTCACTCTATGATTCGAAGTTAAAATCCTCAAATATGGTAAAATAGTGACTTTTTTTACGTTTTTCATGTAGTTTGATATTACGTATATATGTTCGTTTTTACCAATATTTCGATACTATTTCATGTATTATCACAATATGTGATTTGGCCTTCAAATCTCAGAATTTCGCATAATATTGCATTTCAAGCAGGTTTTCTTGCATTTTGTTTCGTACGAAAAATCATCGAATTTAGCAATATTTTGACGTTTATCATCCCCTTTTCCTTAATGTGATTTAAACAAAATATCATCGAATTAGACAATATTTTGCCGTTTTTCTACGTTTTTGTGAATTTTCAGTTCATTGGTATTAATTCATATATATACGATAAATATGATGCACACACAGAATTCATTAGATAATAACCTTTAATACTTCCTTTTCAATCATTTATTTGTTTATCGTTAAAATACTGAGAAAGATATTGAAAAGGGGAGAAGTTCGGTTTTTATTGCATATATCGACGTTTCAGCCGGAATAGAGCGGTTTTCTAGTACATCTTCCATCGGTAATATAAACGGAAAATCAGGAACATTTTAGTTAATCTAATGAAAACACATTGATTTTTATCATTTGTATTGGAAATAACATTGTCATATCTCTTTTCATGGATCTAAATAATAGGAAATCTCGCTCTATGATTCTAAGTGAAAATCCTCTAATATGGTAAAGTAGTGATTTTTTTCATGTTTTTCATGTAGTTTAATATTACGTATATATATTCGTTTTTACCAATATTTCGATACTATTTCATGTAGTATCACAATATGTTATTTGTCCTTCAAATCTCAGAATTTCGCATAATATTGCATTTTAAGCAGGTTTTCTAGCATTTGTTTCGTACGAAAAATCATCGAATTTAGCAGTATTTTGATGTTTATCATCCCCTTTTCCTTAATGTGGTTTAAACAAAATATCATCGAATTAGACAATATTTTGCCGTTTTTCTACGTTTTTGTGAATTTTCAGTTCATTGGTATTAATTCATATATATACGATAAATATGATGCACACACAGAATTCATTATATAATAACCTTTAATACTTCCTTTTCAATCATTTATTTGTTTATCGTTAAAATACTGAGAAAGATATTGAAAAGGGGAGAAGTTCGGTTTTTATTGCATATATCGACGTTTCAGCCGGAATAGAGCGGTTTTCTTGTACATCTTCCATCGGTAATATAAACGGAAAATGAGGAACATTTTAGTTAATTCTAATGAAAACACATTGATTCTTATCATTTGCATTGGAAACAACATTGTCATATGTCTTTTCTTGGATCTAAATAATACGAAACCTCGCTCTATGATTCGAAGTTAAAATCCTCAAATTTGGTAAAATAGTGACTTTTTTCAGGTTTTTCATGTAGTTTGATATTACGTATATATATTCGTTTTTACCAATATTTCGATAGTATTTCATGTAGCATCACAATATGTGATTTGGCCTTCAAATCTCAGAATTTTGCATAATATTGCATTTCAAGCAGGTTTTCTTGCATTTTGTTTCGTACGAAAAATCACCGAATTTAGCAGTATTTTGACGTTTATCATCCCCTTTTCCTTAATGTGATTTAAACAAAATATCATCGAATTAGACAATATCTTGCCGTTTTTCTACGTTTTTGTGAATTTTCAGTTTATTGGTATTCATTCATATATATACGGTGAATATGATGCACACACATAATTCATTAGATAATAACCTTTAATACTTACTTTTACTAATACTTTACTTATTTATTTGTTTCTCGTTTAAATACTGAGTAAGATATTGAAAAGGGGAGAAGTTCGGTTTTTATTGCATATATCGACGTTTCAGCCGGAATAGAGCGGTTTTCTTGTACATCTTCCATCGGTAATATAAACGGAAAATGAGGAACATTTTAGTTAATTCTAATGAAAACACATTGATTCTTATCATTTGCATTGGAAACAACATTGTCATATGTCTTTTCTTGGATCTAAATAATACGAAACCTCGCTCTATGATTCGAAGTTAAAATCCTCAAATTTGGTAAAATAGTGACTTTTTTTAGGTTTTTCATGTAGTTTGATATTACGTATATATATTCGTTTTTACCAATATTTCGATAGTATTTCATGTAGTATCACAATATGTGATTTGGCCTTCAAATCTCAGAATTTCGCATAATATTGCATTTCAAGCAGGTTTTCTTGCATTTTGTTTCGTTCGAAAAATCACCGAATTTAGCAATATTTTGATGTTTATCATCCCCTTTTCCTTAATGTGATTTAAACAAAATATCATCGAATTATACAATATTTTGCCGTTTTTCTACGTTTTTGTAAATTCACAGTTTATTGGTATTAATTCATATATATACGATATATATGATGCACACTCATAATTCATTAGATAATAACCTTTAATACTCCTTTTTCAATCATTTACTTGTTTCTCGTTAAAATACTGAGTAAGATATTGAAAAGGGGAGAAGTTCGGTTTTTATTGCATATATCGACGTTTCAGCCGGAATAGAGCGGTTTTACGTGTACATCTTCCATCGGTAATATAAACGAAAAATCAGGAACATTATAGTTAATCTAATGAAAACACATTGATTTTTATCATTTGTATTGGAAACAACATTGTCATATGTCTTTTCTTGGATCTAAATAATACGAAATCTCACTCTATGATTCGAAGTTAAAATCCTCAAAAATGGTAAAATAGTGAATTTTTTTCACGTTTTTCATGTAGTTTGATATTACGTATATATGTTCGTTTTTATTAATATTTCGATACTATTTCATGTATTATCACAATATGTGATTTGGCCTTCAAATCTCAGAATTTCGCATAATATTGCATTTCAAGCAGGTTTTCTTGCATTTTGTTTCGTACGAAAAATCATCGAATTTAGCAATATTTTGACGTTTATCATCCCCTTTTCCTTAATGTGATTTAAAGAAAATATCATCGAATTAGACAATATTTTGCCGTTTTTCTACGTTTTTGTGAATTTTCAGTTTATTGGTATTAATTCATATATATACGGTGAATATGATGCACACACATAATTCATTAGATAATAACCTTTAATACTTACTTTTACTAATACTTTACTTATTTATTTGTTTCTCGTTTAAATACTGAGTAAGATATTGAAAAGGGGAGAAGTTCGGTTTTTATTGCATATATCGACGTTTCAGCCGGAATAGAGCGGTTTTCTTGTACATCTTCCATCGGTAATATAAACGGAAAATAGGGAACATTTAAGTTAATTCTAATGAAAACACATTGATTCTTATCATTGGCATTGGAAACAACATTTTCATATGTCTTTTCTTGGATCTAAATAATACGAAACCTCGCTCTATGATTCGAAGTTAAAATCCTCAAATTTGGTAAAATAGTGACTTTTTTCAGGTTTTTCATGTAGTTTGATATTACGTATATATATTCGTTTTTACCAATATTTCGATAGTATTTCATGTAGTATCACAATATGTGATTTGGCCTTCAAATCTCAGAATTTTGCATAATATTGCATTTCAAGCAGGTTTTCTTGCATTTTGTTTCGTACGAAAAATCACCGAATTTAGCAGTATTTTGACGTTTATCATCCCCTTTTCCTTAATGTGATTTAAACAAAATATCATCGAATTAGACAATATTTTGCCGTTTTTCTACGTTTTTGTGAATTTTCAGTTTATTGGTATTAATTCATATATATAC
This sequence comes from Procambarus clarkii, assembly GCF_040958095.1. NCBI lineage: Eukaryota > Metazoa > Arthropoda > Malacostraca > Decapoda > Cambaridae > Procambarus > Procambarus clarkii. The sequence continues at coordinate 20,388 of NC_091186.1, forward strand.
GATAAATATGATGCACACTCATAATTCATTAGATAATAACCTTTAATACTCCTTTTTCAATCATTTATTTGTTTATCGTTAAAATACTGAGAAAGATATTGAAAAGGGGAGAAGTTCGGTTTTTATTGCATATATCGACGTTTCAGCCGGAATAGAGCGGTTTTCTAGTACATCTTCCATCGGTAATATAAACGGAAAATCAGGAACATTTTAGTTAATCTAATGAAAACACATTGATTTTTATCATTTGTATTGGAAATAACATTGTCATATCCCTTTTCATGGATCTAAATAATAGGAAATCTCGCTCTATGATTCGAAGTGAAAATCCTCTAATATGGTAAAATAGTGATTTTTTTCATGTTTTTCATGTAGTTTGATATTACGTATATATATTCGTTTTTACCAATATTTCGATACTATTTCATGTAGTATCACAATATGTGATTTGTCCTTCAAATCTCAGAATTTCGCATAATATTGCATTTTAAGCAGGTTTTCTTGCATTTTGTTTCGTACGAAAAATCATCGAATTTAGCAATATTTTGACGTTTATCATCCCCTTTTCCTTAATGTGATTTAAACAAAATATCATCGAATTATACAATATTTTGCCGTTTTTCTACGTTTTTGTGAATTTTCAGTTTATTGGTATTAATTCATATATATACGATAAATATGATGCACACACATAATTCATTAGATTATAACCTTTAATACTCCCTTTTCAATCATTTATTTGTTTCTCGTTTAAATACTGAGTAAGATATTGAAAAGGGGAGAAGTTCGGTTTTTATTGCATATATCGACGTTTCAGCCGGATTAGAGCGGTTTTCTTGTACATCTTCCATTGGTAATATAAACGGAAAATCAGGTACATTTTTGTTTATTCAAATGAAAACTCATTGATTTTTATCATTGGAAACAACTTGTATTGGAAACAACATTGTCATACGTCTTTTCTTGGATCTAAATAATACGAAATCTCACTCTATGATTCGAAGTTAAAATCCTCAAATATGGTAAAATAGTGACTTTTTTCACGTTTTTCATGTAGTTTGATATTAAGTATATATATTCGTTTTTACCAATATTTCGATACTATTTCATGTATTATCACAATATGTGATAATATTGTGATAATACAATAATTCTGCCTTCAAATCTCAGAATTTCGCATAATATTGCATTTTAAGCAGGTTTTCTTGCATTTTGTTTCGTACGAAAAATCATCGAATTTAGCAATATTTTGACGTTTATCATCCCCTTTTCCTTAATGTGATTTAAACAAAATATCATCGAATTAGACAATATTTTGCCGTTTTTCTACGTTTTTGTGAATTTTCAGTTTATTGGTATTAATTCATATATATACGGTGAATATGATGCACACACATAATTCATTAGATAATAACCTTTAATACTTACTTTTACTAATACTTTACTTATTTATTTGTTTCTTCCATCGGTAATATAAACGGAAAATGAGGAACATTTTAGTTAATTCTAATGAAAACACATTGATTCTTATCATTTGCATTGGAAACAACATTTTCATATGTCTTTTCTTGGATCTAAATAATACGAAACCTCGCTCTATGATTCGAAGTTAAAATCCTCAAATTTGGTAAAATAGTGACTTTTTTCAGGTTTTTCATGTAGTTTGATATTACGTATATATATTCGTTTTTACCAATATTTCGATAGTATTTCATGTAGTATCACAATATGTGATTTGGCCTTCAAATCTCAGAATTTCGCATAATATTGCATTTCAAGCAGGTTTTCTTGCATTTTGTTTCGTACGAAAAATCACCGAATTTAGCAGTATTTTGACGTTTATCATCCCCTTTTCCTTAATGTGATTTAAACAAAATATCATCGAATTAGACAATATTTTGCCGTTTTTCTACGTTTTTGTGAATTTTCAGTTTATTGGTATTAATTCATATATATACGATAAATATGATGCACACACATAATTCATTAGATTATAACCTTTAATACTCCCTTTTCAATCATTTATTTGTTTCTCGTTTAAATACTGAGTAAGATATTGAAAAGGGGAGAAGTTCGGTTTTTATTGCATATATCGACGTTTCAGCCGGATTAGAGCGGTTTTCTTGTACATCTTCCATTGGTAATATAAACGGAAAATCAGGTACATTTTTGTTTATTCAAATGAAAACTCATTGATTTTTATCATTGGAAACAACTTGTCTTGGAAACAACATTGTCATACGTCTTTTCTTGGATCTAAATAATACGAAATCTCACTCTATGATTCGAAGTTAAAATCCTCAAATATGGTAAAATAGTGACTTTTTTCACGTTTTTCATGTAGTTTGATATTAAGTATATATATTCGTTTTTACCAATATTTCGATACTATTTCATGTATTATCACAATATGTGATTTGGCCTTCAAATCTCAGAATTTCGCATAATATTGCATTTTAAGCAGGTTTTCTTGCATTTTGTTTCGTACGAAAAATCATCGAATTTAGCAATATTTTGACGTTTATCATCCCCTTTTCCTTAATGTGATTTAAATAAAATATCATCGAATTAGACAATATTTTGCCGTTTTTCTACGTTTTTGTGAATTTTCAGTTTATTGGTATTAATTCATATATATACGGTGAATATGATGCACACACATAATTCATTAGATAATAACCTTTAATACTTACTTTTACTAATACTTTACTTATTTATTTGTTTCTCGTTTAAATACTGAGTAAGATATTGAAAAGGGGAGAAGTTCGGTTTTTATTGCATATATCGACGTTTCAGCCGGAATAGAGCGGTTTTCTTGTACATCTTCCATCGGTAATATAAACGGAAAATAGGGAACATTTAAGTTAATTCTAATGAAAACACATTGATTCTTATCATTGGCATTGGAAACAACATTTTCATATGTCTTTTCTTGGATCTAAATAATACGAAACCTCGCTCTATGATTCGAAGTTAAAATCCTCAAATTTGGTAAAATAGTGACTTTTTTCAGGTTTTTCATGTAGTTTGATATTACGTATATATATTCGTTTTTACCAATATTTCGATAGTATTTCATGTAGTATCACAATATGTGATTTGGCCTTCAAATCTCAGAATTTCGCATAATATTGCATTTCAAGCAGGTTTTCTTGCATTTTGTTTCGTACGAAAAATCACCGAATTTAGCAGTATTTTGACGTTTATCATCCCCTTTTCCTTAATGTGATTTAAACAAAATATCATCGAATTAGACAATATTTTGCCGTTTTTCTACGTTTTTGTGAATTTTCAGTTTATTGGTATTAATTCATATATATACGATAAATATGATGCACACTCATAATTCATTAGATAATAACCTTTAATACTCCTTTTTCAATCATTTATTTGTTTATCGTTAAAATACTGAGAAAGATATTGAAAAGGGGAGAAGTTCGGTTTTTATTGCATATATCGACGTTTCAGCCGGAATAGAGCGGTTTTCTAGTACATCTTCCATCGGTAATATAAACGGAAAATCAGGAACATTTTAGTTAATCTAATGAAAACACATTGATTTTTATCATTTGTATTGGAAATAACATTGTCATATCTCTTTTCATGGATCTAAATAATAGGAAATCTCGCTCTATGATTCTAAGTGAAAATCCTCTAATATGGTAAAATAGTGATTTTTTTCATGTTTTTCATGTAGTTTAATATTACGTATATATATTCGTTTTTACCAATATTTCGATACTATTTCATGTAGTATCACAATATGTTATTTGTCCTTCAAATCTCAGAATTTCGCATAATATTGCATTTTAAGCAGGTTTTCTTGCATTTGTTTCGTACGAAAAATCATCGAATTTAGCAATATTTTGATGTTTATCATCCCCTTTTCCTTAATGTGATTTAAACAAAATATCGTCGAATTATACAATATTTTGCCGTTTTTCTACGTTTTTGTGAATTTTCAGTTTATTGGTATTAATTCATATATATACGACATATATGATGCACACTCATAATTCATTAGATAATAACCTTTAATACTCCTTTTTCAATCATTTACTTGTTTCTCGTTAAAATACTGAGTAAGATATTGAAAAGGGGAGAAGTTCGGTTTTTATTGCATATATCGACGTTTCAGCCGGAATAGAGCGGTTTTACGTGTACATCTTCCATCGGTAATATAAACGAATAATCAGGAACATTATAGTTAATCTAATGAAAACACATTGATTTTTATCATTTGTATTGGAAACAACATTGTCATATGTCTTTTCTTGGATCTAAATAATACGAAATCTCACTCTATGATTCGAAGTTAAAATCCTCAAAAATGGTAAAATAGTGACTTTTTTCACGTTTTTCATGTAATTTGATATTACGTATATATGTTCGTTTTTACCAATATTTCGATACTATTTCATGTATTATCACAATATGTGATTTGGCCTTCAAATCTCAGAATTTCGCAAAATATTGCATTTCAAGCAGGTTTTCTTGCATTTTGTTTCGTACGAAAAATCATCGAATTTAGCAATATTTTGACGTTTATCATCCCCTTTTCCTTAATGTGATTTAAACAAAATATCATCGAATTAGACAATATTTTGCCGTTTTTCTACGTTTTTGTGAATTTTCAGTTCATTGGTATTAATTCATATATATACGATAAATATGATGCACACACAGAATTCATTAGATAATAACCTTTAATACTTCCTTTTCAATCATTTATTTGTTTATCGTTAAAATACTGAGAAAGATATTGAAAAGGGGAGAAGTTCGGTTTTTATTGCATATATCGACGTTTCAGCCGGAATAGAGCGGTTTTCTAGTACATCTTCCATCGGTAATATAAACGGAAAATCAGGAACATTTTAGTTAATCTAATGAAAACACATTGATTTTTATCATTTGTATTGGAAATAACATTGTCATATCTCTTTTCATGGATCTAAATAATAGGAAATCTCGCTCTATGATTCTAAGTGAAAATCCTCTAATATGGTAAAATAGTGATTTTTGTCATGTTTTTCATGTAGTTTAATATTACGTATATATATTCGTTTTTACCTATATTTCGATAGTATTTCATGTAGTATCACAATATGTGATTTGGCTTTCAAATCTCAGAATTTCGCATAATATTGCATTTCAAGCAGGTTTTCTTGCATTTTGTTTCGTACGAAAAATCACCGAATTTAGCAGTATTTAGATGTTTATCATCCCCTTTTCCTTAATGTGATTTAAACAAAATATCATCAAATTAGACAATATTTTGCCGTTTTTCTACGTTTTTGTGAATTTTCAGTTTATTGGTATTAATTCATATATATACGATAAATATGATGCACACTCATAATTCATTAGATAATAACCTTTAATACTCCCTTTTCAATCATTTACATGTTTCTCGTTAAAATTCTGAGTAAGATATTGAAAAGGGGAGAAGTTCGGTTTTTATTGCATATATCGACGTTTCAGCCGGAATAGAGCGGTTTTACGTGTACATCTTCCATCGGTAATATAAACGGAAAATCAGGAACATTTTAGTTAATCTAATGAAAACACATTGATTTTTATCATTTGTATTGGAAAAACCATTGTCATATCCCTTTTCATGGATCTAAATAATAGGAAATCTCGCTCTATGATTCGAAGTGAAAATCCTCTAATATGGTAAAATAGTGATTTTTTTCATGTTTTTCATGTAGTTTGATATTACGTATATATATTCGTTTTTACCAATATTTCGATACTATTTCATGTAGTATCACAATATGTGATTTGTCATTCAAATCTCAGAATTTCGCATAATATTGCATTTTAAGCAGGTTTTCTTGCATTTTGTTTCGTACGAAAAATCATCGAATTTAGCAATATTTTGACGTTTATCATCCCCTTTTCCTTAATGTGATTTAAACAAAATATCATCGAATTATACAATATTTTGCCGTTTTTCTACGTTTTTGTGAATTTTCAGTTTATTGGTATTAATTCATATATATACGATAAATATGATGCACACACATAATTCATTAAATTATAACCTTTAATACTCCCTTTTCAATCATTTATTTGTTTCTCGTTTAAATACTGAGTAAGACATTGAAAAGGGGAGAAGTTCGGTTTTTATTGCATATATCGACGTTTCAGCCGGATTAGAGCGGTTTTCTTGTACATCTTCCATTGGTAATATAAACGAAAAATCAGGTACATTTTTGTTTATTCAAATGAAAACTCATTGATTTTTATCATTGGAAACCACTTGTATTGGAAACAACATTGTCATACGTCTTTTCTTGGATCTAAATAATACGAAATCTCACTCTATGATTCGAAGTTAAAATCCTCAAATATGGTAAAATAGTGACTTTTTTCACGTTTTTCATGTAGTTTGATATTAAGTATATATATTCGTTTTTACCAATATTTCGATACTATTTCATGTAGTATCACAATATGTGATTTGGCCTTCAAATCTCAGAATTTCGCATAATATTGCATTTTAAGCAGGTTTTCTTGCATTTTGTTTCGTACGAAAAATCATCGAATTTAGCAATATTTTGACGTTTATCATCCCCTTTTCCTTAATGTGATTTAAACAAAATATCATCGAATTAGACAATATTTTGCCGTTTTTCTACGTTTTTGTGAATTTTCAGTTTATTGGTATTAATTCATATATATACGGTGAATATGATGCACACACATAATTCATTAGATAATAACCTTTAATACTTACTTTTACTAATACTTTACTTATTTATTTTTTTCTCGTTTAAATACTGTGTAAGATATTGAAAAGGGGAGAAGTTCGGTTTTTATTGCATATATCGACGTTTCAGCCGGAATAGAGCGGTTTTTTTGTACATCTTCCATCGGTAATATAAACGGAAAATGAGGAACATTTTAGTTAATTCTAATGAAAACACATTGATTCTTATCATTTGCATTGGAAACAACATTGTCATATGTCTTTTCTTGGATCTAAATAATACGAAACCTCGCTCTATGATTCGAAGTTAAAATCCTAAAATTTGGTAAAATAGTGACTTTTTTCAGGTTTTTCATGTAGTTTGATATTACGTATATATATTCGTTTTTACCAATATTTCGATAGTATTTCACGTAGTATCACAATATGTGATTTGGCCTTCAAATCTCAGAATTTCGCATAATATTGCATTTCAAGCAGGTTTTCTTGCATTTTGTTTCGTACGAAAAATCACCGAATTTAGCAATATTTTGATGTTTATCATCCCCTTTTCCTTAATGTGATTTAAACAAAATATCATCGAATTATACAATATTTTGCCGTTTTTCTACGTTTTTGTGAATTTTCAGTTTATTGGTATTAATTCATATATATACGATATATATGATGCACACTCATAATTCATTAGATAATAACCTTTAATACTCCTTTTTCAATCATTTACTTGTTTCTCGTTAAAATACTGAGTAAGATATTGAAAAGGGGAGAAGTTCGGTTTTTATTGCATATATCGACGTTTCAGCCGGAATAGAGCGGTTTTACGTGTACATCTTCCATCGGTAATATAAACGAATAATCAGGAACATTATAGTTAATCTAATGAAAACACATTGATTTTTATCATTTGTATTGGAAACAACATTGTCATATGTCTTTTCTTGGATCTTAATAATACGAAATCTCACTCTATGATTCGAAGTTAAAATCCTCAAAAATGGTAAAATAGTGACTTTTTTCACGTTTTTCATGTAGTTTGATATTACGTATATATGTTCGTTTTTACCAATATTTCGATACTATTTCATGTATTATCACAATATGTGATTTGGCCTTCAAATCTCAGAATTTCGCAAAATATTGCATTTCAAGCAGGTTTTCTTGCATTTTGTTTCGTACGAAAAATCATCGAATTTAGCAATATTTTGACGTTTATCATCCCCTTTTCCTTAATGTGATTTAAACAAAATATCATCGAATTAGACAATATTTTGCCGTTTTTCTACGTTTTTGTGAATTTTCAGTTCATTGGTATTAATTCATATATATACGATAAATATGATGCACACACAGAATTCATTAGATAATAACCTTTAATACTTCCTTTTCAATCATTTATTTGTTTATCGTTAAAATACTGAGAAAGATATTGAAAAGGGGAGAAGTTCGGTTTTTATTGCATATATCGACGTTTCAGCCGGAATAGAGCGGTTTTCTTGTACATCTTCCATCGGTAATATAAACGGAAAATCAGGTACATTTTTGTTTATTCAAATGAAAACTCATTGATTTTTATCATTTGTATTGGAAACAACATTGTCATATGTCTTTTCTTGGATCTAAATAATAGGAAATCTCGCTCTATGATTCGAAGTGAACATCCTCTAATATGGTTAAATAGTGATTTTTTTCATGTTTTTCTTGTAGTTTGATATTACGTATATATATTCGTTTTTACCAATATTTCGATAGTATTTCATGTAGTATCACAATATGTGATTTGGCTTTCAAATCTCAGAATTTCGCATAATATTGCATTTCAAGCAGGTTTTCTTGCATTTTGTTTCGTACGAAAAATCACCGAATTTAGCAGTATTTTGACGTTTATCATCCCCTTTTCCTTAATGTGATTTAAACAAAACATCATCAAATTAGACAATATTTTGCCGTTTTTCTACGTTTTTGAGAATTTTCAATTTATTGGTTTTAATTCATATATATACGATAAATATGATGCACACTCATAATTCATTAGATAATAACCTTTAATACTCCCTTTTCAATCATTTACATGTTTCTCGTTAAAATTCTGAGTAAGATATTGAAAAGGGGAGAAGTTCGGTTTTTATTGCATATATCGACGTTTCAGCCGGAATAGAGCGGTTTTACGTGTACATCTTCCATCGTGTAATATAAACGGAAAATCAGGAACATTTTAGTTAATCTAATGAAAACACATTGATTTTTATCATTTGTATTGGAAAAACCATTGTCATATCCCTTTTCATGGATCTAAATAATAGGAAATCTCGCTCTATGATTCGAAGTGAAAATCCTCTAATATGGTAAAATAGTGATTTTTTTCATGTTTTTCATGTAGTTTGATTTTACGTATATATATTCGTTTTTACCAATATTTCGATACTATTTCATGTAGTATCAAAATATGTGATTTGGCCTTCAAATCTCAGAATTTCGCATAATATTGCATTTTAAGCAGGTTTTCTTGCATTTTGTTTCGTACGAAAAATCATCGAATTTAGCAATATTTTGACGTTTATCATCCCCTTTTCCTTAATGTGATTTAAACAAAATATCATCGAATTATACAATATTTTGCCGTTTTTCTACGTTTTTGTGAATTTTCAGTTTATTGGTATTAATTCATATATATACGATAAATATGATGCACACACATAATTCATTAGATTATAACCTTTAATACTCCCTTTTCAATCATTTATTTGTTTCTCGTTTAAATACTGAGTAAGATATTGAAAAGGGGAGAAGTTCGGTTTTTATTGCATATATCGACGTTTCAGCCGGATTAGAGCGGTTTTCTTGTACATCTTCCATTGGTAATATAAACGGAAAATCAGGTACATTTTTGTTTATTCAAATGAAAACTCATTGATTTTTATCATTGTAAACAAATTGTATTGGAAACAACATTGTCATACGTCTTTTCTTGGATCTAAATAATACGAAATCTCACTCTATGATTCGAAGTTAAAATCCTCAAATATGGTAAAATAGTGACTTTTTTCACGTTTTTCATGTAGTTTGATATTAAGTATATATATTCGTTTTTACCAATATTTCGATACTATTTCATGTATTATCACAATATGTGATTTGGCCTTCAAATCTCAGAATTTCGCATAATATTGCATTTTAAGCAGGTTTTCTTGCATTTTGTTTCGTACGAAAAATCATCGAATTTAGCAATATTTTGACGTTTATCATCCCCTTTTCCTTAATGTGATTTAAAGAAAATATCATCGAATTAGACAATATTTTGCCGTTTTTCTACGTTTTTGTGAATTTTCAGTTTATTGGTATTAATTCATATATATACGATGAATATGATGCACACACATAATTCATTAGATAATAACCTTTAATACTTACTTTTACTAATACTTTACTTATTTATTTGTTTCTCGTTTAAATACTGAGTAAGATATTCAAAAGGGGAGAAGTTCGGTTTTTATTGCATATATCGACGTTTCAGCCGGAATAGAGCGGTTTTCTTGTACATCTTCCATCGGTAATATAAACGGAAAATGAGGAACATTTTAGTTAATTCTAATGAAAACACATTGATTCTTATCATTTGCATTGGAAACAACATTGTCATATGTCTTTTCTTGGATCTAAATAATACGAAACCTCGCTCTATGATTCGAAGTTAAAATCCTCAAATTTGGTAAAATAGTGACTTTTTTCAGGTTTTTCATGTAGTTTGATATTACGTATATATATTCGTTTTTACCAATATTTCGATAGTATTTCATGTAGTATCACAATATGTGATTTGGCCTTCAAATCTCAGAATTTCGCATAATATTGCATTTCAAGCAGGTTTTCTTGCATTTTGTTTCGTACGAAAAATCACCGAATTAAGCAATATTTTGACGTTTATCATCTCCTTATCCTTAATGTGATTTAAACAAAATATCATCGAATTAGACAATATTTTGCCGTTTTTCTACGTTTGTGTGAATTTTCAGTTTATTGGTATTAATTCATATATATACGATAAATATGATGCACACTCATAATTCATTAGATAATAACCTTTAATACTCCTTTTTCAATCATTTACTTGTTTCTCGTTAAAATACTGAGTAAGATATTGAAAAGGGGAGAAGTTCGGTTTTTATTGCATATATCGATGTTTCAGCCGGAATAGAGCGGTTTTACGTGTACATCTTCCATCGGTAATATAAACAAATAATCAGGAACATTATAGTTAATCTAATGAAAACACATTGATTTTTATCATTTGTATTGGAAACAACATTGTCATATGTCTTTTCTTGGATCTAAATAATACGAAATCTCACTCTATGATTCGAAGTTAAAATCCTCAAAAATGGTAAAATAGTGACTTTTTTCACGTTTTTCATGTAGTTTGATATTACGTATATATGTTCGTTTTTACCAATATTTCGATACTATTTCATGTATTATCACAATATGTGATTTGGCCTTCAAATCTCAGAATTTCGCATAATATTGCATTTCAAGCAGGTTTTCTTGCATTTTGTTTCGTACGAAAAATCATCGAATTAAGCAATATTTTGACGTTTATCATCCCCTTTTCCTTAATGTGATTTAAACAAAATATCATCGAATTAGACAATATTTTGCCGTTTTTCTACGTTTTTGTGAATTTTCAGTTCATTGGTATTAATTCATATATATACGATAAATATGATGCACACACAGAATTCATTAGATAATAACCTTTAATACTTCCTTTTCAATCATTTATTTGTTTATCGTTAAAATACTGAGAAAGATATTGAAAAGGGGAGAAGTTCGGTTTTTATTGCATATATCGACGTTTCAGCCGGAATAGAGCGGTTTTCTAGTACATCTTCCATCGGTAATATAAACGGAAAATCAGGAACATTTTAGTTAATCTAATGAAAACACATTGATTTTTATCATTTGTATTGGAAATAACATTGTCATATCTCTTTTCATGGATCTAAATAATAGGAAATCTCGCTCTATGATTCTAAGTGAAAATCCTCTAATATGGTAAAATAGTGATTTTTTTCATGTTTTTCTGTAGTTTAATATTACGTATATATATTCGTTTTTACCAATATTTCGATACTATTTCATGTAGTATCACAATATGTTATTTGTCCTTCAAATCTCAGAATTTCGCATAATATTGCATTTTAAGCAGGTTTTCTTGCATTTGTTTCGTACGAAAAATCATCGAATTTAGCAATATTTTGATGTTTATCATCCCCTTTTCCTTAATGTGATTTAAACAAAATATCATCGAATTATACAATATTTTGCCGTTTTTCTACGTTTTTGTGAATTTTCAGTTTATTGGTATTAATTCATATATATACGATAAATATGATGCACACACATAATTCATTAGATTATAACCTTTAATACTCCCTTTTCCATCATTTATTTGTTTCTCGTTTAAATACTGAGTAAGATATTGAAAAGGGGAGAAGTTCGGTTTTTATTGCATATATCGGCTTTTCAGCCGGAATAGAGCGGGTTTCTTGTACATCTTCCATCGGTAATATAAACGGAAAATCAGGTACATTTTTGTTTATTCAAATGAAAACTCATTGATTTTTATCATTTGTATTGGAAACAACATTGTCATATGTCTTTTCTTGGATCTAAATAATAGGAAATCTCGCTCTATGATTCGAAGTGAAAATCCTCTAATATGGTATAATAGTGATTTTTTTCATGTTTTTCTTGTAGTTTGATATTACGTATATATATTCGTTTTTACCAATATTTCGATAGTATTTCATGTAGTATCACAATATGTGATTTGGCCTTCAAATCTCAGAATTTCGCATAATATTGCATTTCAAGCAGGTTTTCTTGCATTTTTTTCGTACGAAAAATCACCGAATTTAGCAGTATTTTGACGATTATCATCCTCTTTTCCTTAATGTGATTTAAACAAAATATCATCGAATTAGACAATATTTTGCCGTTTTTCTACGTTTTTGAGAATTTTCAGTTTATTGGTATTAATTCATATATATACGATAAATATGATGCACACTCATAATTCATTAGATAATAACCTTTAATACTCCCTTTTCACTCATTTACATGTTTCTCGTTAAAATTCTGAGTAAGATATTGAAAAGGGGAGAAGTTCGGTTTTTATTGCATATATCGACGTTTCAGCCGGAATAGAGCGGTTTTACGTGTACATCTTCCATCGGTAATATAAACGAATAATCAGGAACATTTTAGTTAATCTAATGAAAACACATTGATTTTTATCATTTGTATTGGAAATAACATTGTCATATCTCTTTTCATGGATCTAAATAATAGGAAATCTCGCTCTATGATTCTAAGTGAAAATCCTCTAATATGGTAAAATAGTGATTTTTTTCATGTTTTTCATGTAGTTTAATATTACGTATATATATTCGTTTTTACCAATATTTCGATACTATTTCATGTAGTATCACAATATGTTATTTGTCCTTCAAATCTCAGAATTTCGCAAAATATTGCATTTTAAGCAGGTTTTCTAGCATTTGTTTCGTACGAAAAATCATCGAATTTATCAGTATTTTGATGTTTATCATCCCCTTTTCCTTAATGTAATTTAAACAAAATATCATCGAATTAGACAATATTTTGCCGATTTTCTACGTTTTTGTGAATTTTCAGTTCATTGGTATTAATTCATATATATACGATAAATATGATGCACACACAGAATTCATTAGATAATAACCTTTAATACTTCCTTTTCAATCATTTATTTGTTTATCGTTAAAATACTGAGAAAGATATTGAAAAGGGGAGAAGTTCGGTTTTTATTGCATATATCGACGTTTCAGCCGGAATAGAGCGGTTTTCTAGTACATCTTCCATCGGTAATATAAACGGAAAATCAGGAACATTTTAGTTAATCTAATGAAAACACATTGATTTTTATCATTTGTATTGGAAATAACATTGTCATATCTCTTTTCATGGATCTAAATAATAGGAAATCTCGCTCTATGATTCTAAGTGAAAATCCTCTAATATGGTAAAATAGTGATTTTTTTCATGTTTTTCATGTAGTTTAATATTACGTATATATATTCGTTTTTACCAATATTTCGATACTATTTCATGTAGTATCACAATATGTTATTTGTCCTTCAAATCTCAGAATTTCGCATAATATTGCATTTTAAGCAGGTTTTCTTGCATTTGTTTCGTACGAAAAATCATCGAATTTAGCAATATTTTGATGTTTATCATCCCCTTTTCCTTAATGTGATTTAAGCAAAATATCGTCGAATTATACAATATTTTGCCGTTTTTCTACGTTTTTGTGAATTTTCAGTTTATTGGTATTAATTCATATATATACGATAAATATGATACACACTCATAATTCATTAGATAATAACCTTTAATACTCCCTTTTCAATCATTTACATGTTTCTCGTTAAAATTCTGAGTAAGATATTGAAAAGGGGAGAAGTTCGGTTTTTATTGCATATATCGACGTTTCAGCCGGAATAGAGCGGTTTTCTTGTACATCTTCCATCGGTAATATAAACGGAAAATCAGGTACATTTTTGTTTATTAAAATGAAAACTCATTGATTTTTATCATTTGTATTGGAAACAACATTGTCATATGTCTTTTCTTGGATCTAAATAATAGGAAATCTCGCTCTATGATTCGAAGTGAAAATCCTCTAATATGGTAAAATAGTGATTTTTTTCATGTTTTTCTTGTAGTTTGATATTACGTATATATGTTCGTTTTTACCAATATTTCGATACTATTTCAGTTCAGTTTATTGGTATTAATTCATATATATACGATAAATATGATGCACACTCATAATTCATTAGATAATAACCTTTAATACTCCCTTTTCAATCATTTACATGTTTCTCGTTAAAATTCTGAGTAAGATATTGAAAAGGGGAGAAGTTCGGTTTTTATTGCATATATCGACGTTTCAGCCGGAATAGAGCGGTTTTACGTGTACATCTTCCATCGGTAATATAAACGGAAAATCAGGAACATTTTAGTTAATCTAATGAAAACACATTGATTTTTATCATTTGTATTGGAAAAACCATTGTCATATCCCTTTTCATGGATCTAAATAATAGGAAATCTCGCTCTATGATTCGAAGTGAAAATCCTCTAATATGGTAAAATAGTGATTTTTTTCATGTTTTTCATGTAGTTTGATATTACGTATATATATTCGTTTTTACCAATATTTCGATACTATTTCATGTAGTATCACAATATGTGATTTGTCATTCAAATCTCAGAATTTCGCATAATATTGCATTTTAAGCAGGTTTTCTTGCATTTTGTTTCGTACGAAAAATCATCGAATTTAGCAATATTTTGACGTTTATCATCCCCTTTTCCTTAATGTGATTTAAACAAAATATCATCGAATTATACAATATTTTGCCGTTTTTCTACGTTTTTGTGAATTTTCAGTTTATTGGTATTAATTCATATATATACGATAAATATGATGCACACACATAATTCATTAAATTATAACCTATAATACTCCCTTTTCAATCATTTATTTGTTTCTCGTTTAAATACTGAGTAAGATATTGAAAAGGGGAGAAGTTCGGTTTTTATTGCATATATCGACGTTTCAGCCGGATTAGAGCGGTTTTCTTGCACATCTTCCATTGGTAATTTAAACGGAAAATCAGGTACATTTTTGTTTATTCAAATGAAAACTCATTGATTTTTATCATTGGAAACAACTTGTATTGGAAACAACATTGTCATACGTCTTTTCTTGGATCTAAATAATACGAAATCTCACTCTATGATTCGAAATTAAAATCCTCAAATATGGTAAAATAGTGACTTTTTTCACGTTTTTCATGTAGTTTGATATTAAGTATATATATTCGTTTTTACCAATATTTCGATACTATTTCATGTATTATCACAATATGTGATTTGGCCTTCAAATCTCAGAATTTCGCATAATATTGCATTTTAAGCAGGTTTTCTTGCATTTTGTTTCGTACGAAAAATCATCGAATTTAGCAATATTTTGACGTTTATCATCCCCTTTTCCTTAATGTGATTTAAACAAAATATCATCGAATTAGACAATATTTTGCCGTTTTTCTACGTTTTTGTGAATTTTCAGTTTATTGGTATTAATTCATATATATACGGTGAATATGATGCACACACATAATTCATTAGATAATAACCTTTAATACTTACTTTTACTAATACTTTACTTATTTATTTTTTTCTCGTTTAAATACTGAGTAAGATATTGAAAAGGGGAGAAGTTCGGTTTTTATTGCATATATCGACGTTTCAGCCGGAATAGAGCGGTTTATTGTACATCTTCCATCGGTAATATAAACGGAAAATGAGGAACATTTTAGTTAATTCTAATGAAAACACATTGATTCTTATCATTTGCATTGGAAACAACATTGTCATATGTCTTTTCTTGGATCTAAATAATACGAAACCTCGCTCTATGATTCGAAGTTAAAATCCTAAAATTTGGTAAAATAGTGACTTTTTTCAGGTTTTTCATGTAGTTTGATATTACGTATATATATTCGTTTTTACCAATATTTCGATAGTATTTCACGTAGTATCACAATATGTGATTTGGCCTTCAAATCTCAGAATTTCGCATAATATTGCATTTCAAGCAGGTTTTCTTGCATTTTGTTTCGTACGAAAAATCACCGAATTTAGCAATATTTTGATGTTTATCATCCCCTTTTCCTTAATGTGATTTAAACAAAATATCATCGAATTATACAATATTTTGCCGTTTTTCTACGTTTTTGTGAATTTTCAGTTTATTGGTATTAACTCATATATATACGACATATATGATGCACACTCATAATTCATTAGATAATAACCTTTAATACTCCTTTTTCAATCATTTACTTGTTTCTCGTTAAAATACTGAGTAAGATATTGAAAAGGGGAGAAGTTCGGTTTTTATTGCATATATCGACGTTTCAGCCGGAATAGAGCGGTTTTACGTGTACATCTTCCATCGGTAATATAAACGAATAATCAGGAACATTATAGTTAATCTAATGAAAACACATTGATTTTTATCATTTGTATTGGAAACAACATTGTCATATGTCTTTTCTTGGATCTAAATAATACGAAATCTCACTCTATGATTCGAAGTTAAAATCCTCAAAAATGGTAAAATAGTGACTTTTTTCACGTTTTTCATGTAATTTGATATTACGTATATATGTTCGTTTTTACCAATATTTCGATACTATTTCATGTATTATCACAATATGTGATTTGGCCTTCAAATCTCAGAATTTCGCAAAATATTGCATTTCAAGCAGGTTTTCTTGCATTTTGTTTCGTACGAAAAATCATCGAATTTAGCAATATTTTGACGTTTATCATCCCCTTTTCCTTAATGTGATTTAAACAAAATATCATCGAATTAGACAATATTTTGCCGTTTTTCTACGTTTTTGTGAATTTTCAGTTCATTGGTATTAATTCATATATATACGATAAATATGATGCACACACAGAATTCATTAGATAATAACCTTTAATACTTCCTTTTCAATCATTTATTTGTTTATCGTTAAAATACTGAGAAAGATATTGAAAAGGGGAGAAGTTCGGTTTTTATTGCATATATCGACGTTTCAGCCGGAATAGAGCGGTTTTCTAGTACATCTTCCATCGGTAATATAAACGGAAAATCAGGAACATTTTAGTTAATCTAATGAAAACACATTGATTTTTATCATTTGTATTGGAAATAACATTGTCATATCTCTTTTCATGGATCTAAATAATAGGAAATCTCGCTCTATGATTCTAAGTGAAAATCCTCTAATATGGTAAAATAGTGATTTTTTTCATGTTTTTCATGTAGTTTAATATTACGTATATATATTCGTTTTTACCTATATTTCGATACTATTTCATGTAGTATCACAATATGTTATTTGTCCTTCAAATCTCAGAATTTCGCATAATATTGCATTTTAAGCAGGTTTTCTAGCATTTGTTTCGTACGAAAAATCATCGAAATTAGCAGTATTTTGATGTTTATCATCCCCTTTTCCTTAATGTGATTTAAACAAAATATCATCAAATTAGACAATATTTTGCCGTTTTTCTACGTTTTTGTGAATTTTCAGTTTATTGGTATTAATTCATATATATACGATAAATATGATGCACACTCATAATTCATTAGATAATAACCTTTAATACTCCCTTTTCAATCATTTACATGTTTCTCGTTAAAATTCTGAGTAAGATATTGAAAAGGGGAGAAGTTCGGTTTTTATTGCATATATCGACGTTTCAGCCGGAATAGAGCGGTTTTCTTGTACATCTTCCATCGGTAATATAAACGGAAAATCAGGTACATTTTTGTTTATTCAAATGAAAACTCATTGATTTTTATCATTTGTATTGGAAACAACATTGTCATGTCTTTTCTTGGATCTAAATAATAGGAAATCTCGCTCTATGATTCGAAGTGAACATCCTCTAATATGGTTAAATAGTGATTTTTTTCATGTTTTTCTTGTAGTTTGATATTACGTATATATATTCGTTTTTACCAATATTTCGATAGTATTTCATGTAGTATCACAATATGTGATTTGGCTTTCAAATCTCAGAATTTCGCATAATATTGC
The DNA here is from genome assembly GCF_040958095.1 of Procambarus clarkii. Classification (NCBI taxonomy): domain Eukaryota; kingdom Metazoa; phylum Arthropoda; class Malacostraca; order Decapoda; family Cambaridae; genus Procambarus; species Procambarus clarkii. Next base: position 38,814 of record NC_091186.1, read on the forward strand.
ATTTCAAGCAGGTTTTCTTGCATTTTGTTTCGTACGAAAAATCACCGAATTTAGCAGTATTTTGACGTTTATCATCCCCTTTTCCTTAATGTGATTTAAACAAAATATCATCAAATTAGACAATGTTTTGCCGTTTTTCTACGTTTTTGAGAATTTTCAGTTTATTGGTATTAATTCATATATATACGATAAATATGATGCACACTCATAATTCATTAGATAATAACCTTTAATACTCCCTTTTCAATCATTTACATGTTTCTCGTTAAAATTCTGAGTAAGATATTGAAAAGGGGAGAAGTTCGGTTTTTATTGCATATATCGACGTTTCAGCCGGAATAGAGCGGTTTTACGTGTACATCTTCCATCGGTAATATAAACGGAAAATCAGGAACATTTTAGTTAATCTAATGAAAACACATTGATTTTTATCATTTGTATTGGAAAAACCATTGTCATATCCCTTTTCATGGATCTAAATAATAGGAAATCTCGCTCTATGATTCGAAGTGAAAATCCTCTAATATGGTAAAATAGTGATTTTTTTCATGTTTTTCATGTAGTTTGATATTACGTATATATATTCGTTTTTACCAATATTTCGATACTATTTCATGTAGTATCACAATATGTGATTTGTCATTCAAATCTCAGAATTTCGCATAATATTGCATTTTAAGCAGGTTTTCTTGCATTTTGTTTCGTACGAAAAATCATCGAATTTAGCAATATTTTGACGTTTATCATCCCCTTTTCCTTAATGTGATTTAAACAAAATATCATCGAATTATACAATATTTTGCCGTTTTTCTACGTTTTTGTGAATTTTCAGTTTATTGGTATTAATTCATATATATACGATAAATATGATGCACACACATAATTCATTAAATTATAACCTTTAATACTCCCTTTTCAATCATTTATTTGTTTCTCGTTTAAATACTGAGTAAGACATTGAAAAGGGGAGAAGTTCGGTTTTTATTGCATATATCGACGTTTCAGCCGGATTAGAGCGGTTTTCTTGTACATCTTCCATTGGTAATATAAACGAAAAATCAGGTACATTTTTGTTTATTCAAATGAAAACTCATTGATTTTTATCATTGGAAACCACTTGTATTGGAAACAACATTGTCATACGTCTTTTCTTGGATCTAAATAATACGAAATCTCACTCTATGATTCGAAGTTAAAATCCTCAAATATGGTAAAATAGTGACTTTTTTCACGTTTTTCATGTAGTTTGATATTAAGTATATATATTCGTTTTTACCAATATTTCGATACTATTTCATGTAGTATCACAATATGTGATTTGGCCTTCAAATCTCAGAATTTCGCATAATATTGCATTTTAAGCAGGTTTTCTTGCATTTTGTTTCGTACGAAAAATCATCGAATTTAGCAATAATTTGACGTTTATCATCCCCTTTTCCTTAATGTGATTTAAACAAAATATCATCGAATTAGACAATATTTTGCCGTTTTTCTACGTTTTTGTGAATTTTCAGTTTATTGGTATTAATTCATATATATACGGTGAATATGATGCACACACATAATTCATTAGATAATAACCTTTAATACTTACTTTTACTAATACTTTACTTATTTATTTTTTTCTCGTTTAAATACTGTGTAAGATATTGAAAAGGGGAGAAGTTCGGTTTTTATTGCATATATCGACGTTTCAGCCGGAATAGAGCGGTTTTTTTGTACATCTTCCATCGGTAATATAAACGGAAAATGAGGAACATTTTAGTTAATTCTAATGAAAACACATTGATTCTTATCATTTGCATTGGAAACAACATTGTCATATGTCTTTTCTTGGATCTAAATAATACGAAACCTCGCTCTATGATTCGAAGTTAAAATCCTAAAATTTGGTAAAATAGTGACTTTTTTCAGGTTTTTCATGTAGTTTGATATTACGTATATATATTCGTTTTTACCAATATTTCGATAGTATTTCACGTAGTATCACAATATGTGATTTGGCCTTCAAATCTCAGAATTTCGCATAATATTGCATTTCAAGCAGGTTTTCTTGCATTTTGTTTCGTACGAAAAATCACCGAATTTAGCAATATTTTGATGTTTATCATCCCCTTTTCCTTAATGTGATTTAAACAAAATATCATCGAATTATACAATATTTTGCCGTTTTTCTACGTTTTTGTGAATTTTCAGTTTATTGGTATTAATTCATATATATACGATATATATGATGCACACTCATAATTCATTAGATAATAACCTTTAATACTCCTTTTTCAATCATTTACTTGTTTCTCGTTAAAATACTGAGTAAGATATTGAAAAGGGGAGAAGTTCGGTTTTTATTGCATATATCGACGTTTCAGCCGGAATAGAGCGGTTTTACGTGTACATCTTCCATCGGTAATATAAACGAATAATCAGGAACATTATAGTTAATCTAATGAAAACACATTGATTTTTATCATTTGTATTGGAAACAACATTGTCATATGTCTTTTCTTGGATCTTAATAATACGAAATCTCACTCTATGATTCGAAGTTAAAATCCTCAAAAATGGTAAAATAGTGACTTTTTTCACGTTTTTCATGTAGTTTGATATTACGTATATATGTTCGTTTTTACCAATATTTCGATACTATTTCATGTATTATCACAATATGTGATTTGGCCTTCAAATCTCAGAATTTCGCAAAATATTGCATTTCAAGCAGGTTTTCTTGCATTTTGTTTCGTACGAAAAATCATCGAATTTAGCAATATTTTGACGTTTATCATCCCCTTTTCCTTAATGTGATTTAAACAAAATATCATCGAATTAGACAATATTTTGCCGTTTTTCTACGTTTTTGTGAATTTTCAGTTCATTGGTATTAATTCATATATATACGATAAATATGATGCACACACAGAATTCATTAGATAATAACCTTTAATACTTCCTTTTCAATCATTTATTTGTTTATCGTTAAAATACTGAGAAAGATATTGAAAAGTGGAGAAGTTCGGTTTTTATTGCATATATCGACGTTTCAGCCGGAATAGAGCGGTTTTCTTGTACATCTTCCATCGGTAATATAAACGGAAAATTAGGTACATTTTTGTTTATTCAAATGAAAACTCATTGATTTTTATCATTTGTATTGGAAACAACATTGTCATATGTCTTTTCTTGGATCTAAATAATAGGAAATCTCGCTCTATGATTCGAAGTGAACATCCTCTAATATGGTTAAATAGTGATTTTTTTCATGTTTTTCTTGTAGTTTGATATTACGTATATATATTCGTTTTTACCAATATTTCGATAGTATTTCATGTAGTATCACAATATGTGATTTGGCTTTCAAATCTCTGAATTTCGCATAATATTGCATTTCAAGCAGGTTTTCTTGCATTTTGTTTCGTACGAAAAATCACCGAATTTAGCAGTATTTTGACGTTTATCATCCCCTTTTCCTTAATGTGATTTAAACAAAACATCATCAAATTAGACAATATTTTGCCGTTTTTCTACGTTTTTGAGAATTTTCAATTTATTGGTTTTAATTCATATATATACGATAAATATGATGCACACTCATAATTCATTAGATAATAACCTTTAATACTCCCTTTTCAATCATTTACATGTTTCTCGTTAAAATTCTGAGTAAGATATTGAAAAGGGGAGAAGTTCGGTTTTTATTGCATATATCGACGTTTCAGCCGGAATAGAGCGGTTTTACGTGTACATCTTCCATCGTGTAATATAAACGGAAAATCAGGAACATTTTAGTTAATCCAATGAAAACACATTGATTTTTATCATTTGTATTGGAAAAACCATTGTCATATCCCTTTTCATGGATCTAAATAATAGGAAATCTCGCTCTATGATTCGAAGTGAAAATCCTCTAATATGGTAAAATAGTGATTTTTTTCATGTTTTTCATGTAGTTTGATTTTACGTATATATATTCGTTTTTACCAATATTTCGATACTATTTCATGTAGTATCAAAATATGTGATTTGTCCTTCAAATCTCAGAATTTCGCATAATATTGCATTTTAAGCAGGTTTTCTTGCATTTTGTTTCGTACGAAAAATCATCGAATTTAGCAATATTTTGACGTTTATCATCCCCTTTTCCTTAATGTGATTTAAACAAAATATCATCGAATTATACAATATTTTGCCGTTTTTCTACGTTTTTGTGAATTTTTAGTTTATTGGTATTAATTCATATATATACGATAAATATGATGCACACACATAATTCATTAGATTATAACCTTTAATACTCCCTTTTCCATCATTTATTTGTTTCTCGTTTAAATACTGAGTAAGATATTGAAAAGGGGAGAAGTTCGGTTTTTATTGCATATATCGGCTTTTCAGCCGGAATAGAGCGGGTTTCTTGTACATCTTCCATCGGTAATATAAACGGAAAATCAGGTACATTTTTGTTTATTCAAATGAAAACTCATTGATTTTTATCATTTGTATTGGAAACAACATTGTCATATGTCTTTTCTTGGATCTAAATAATAGGAAATCTCGCTCTATTATTCGAAGTGAAAATCCTCTAATATGGTATAATAGTGATTTTTTTCATGTTTTTCTTGTAGTTTGATATTACGTATATATATTCGTTTTTACCAATATTTCGATAGTATTTCATGTAGTATCACAATATGTGATTTGGCCTTCAAATCTCAGAATTTCGCATAATATTGCATTTCAAGCAGGTTTTCTTGCATTTTTTTCGTACGAAAAATCACCGAATTTAGCAGTATTTTGACGATTATCATCCTCTTTTCCTTAATGTGATTTAAACAAAATATCATCGAATTAGACAATATTTTGCCGTTTTTCTACGTTTTTGAGAATTTTCAGTTTATTGGTATTAATTCATATATATACGATAAATATGATGCACACTCATAATTCATTAGATAATAACCTTTAATACTCCCTTTTCACTCATTTACATGTTTCTCGTTAAAATTCTGAGTAAGATATTGAAAAGGGGAGAAGTTCGGTTTTTATTGCATATATCGACGTTTCAGCCGGAATAGAGCGGTTTTACGTGTACATCTTCCATCGGTAATATAAACGAATAATCAGGAACATTTTAGTTAATCTAATGAAAACACATTGATTTTTATCATTTGTATTGGAAATAACATTGTCATATCTCTTTTCATGGATCTAAATAATAGGAAATCTCGCTCTATGATTCTAAGTGAAAATCCTCTAATATGGTAAAATAGTGATTTTTTTCATGTTTTTCATGTAGTTTAATATTACGTATATATATTCGTTTTTACCAATATTTCGATACTATTTCATGTAGTATCACAATATGTTATTTGTCCTTCAAATCTCAGAATTTCGCATAATATTGCATTTTAAGCAGGTTTTCTAGCATTTGTTTCGTACGAAAAATCATCGAATTTATCAGTATTTTGATGTTTATCATCCCCTTTTCCTTAATGTAATTTAAACAAAATATCATCGAATTAGACAATATTTTGCCGATTTTCTACGTTTTTGTGAATTTTCAGTTCATTGGTATTAATTCATATATATACGATAAATATGATGCACACACAGAATTCATTAGATAATAACCTTTAATACTTCCTTTTCAATCATTTATTTGTTTATCGTTAAAATACTGAGAAAGATATTGAAAAGGGGAGAAGTTCGGTTTTTATTGCATATATCGACGTTTCAGCCGGAATAGAGCGGTTTTCTAGTACATCTTCCATCGGTAATATAAACGGAAAATCAGGAACATTTTAGTTAATCTAATGAAAACACATTGATTTTTATCATTTGTATTGGAAATAACATTGTCATATCTCTTTTCATGGATCTAAATAATAGGAAATCTCGCTCTATGATTCTAAGTGAAAATCCTCTAATATGGTAAAATAGTGATTTTTTTCATGTTTTTCATGTAGTTTAATATTACGTATATATATTCGTTTTTACCAATATTTCGATACTATTTCATGTAGTATCACAATATGTTATTTGTCCTTCAAATCTCAGAATTTCGCATAATATTGCATTTTAAGCAGGTTTTCTTGCATTTGTTTCGTACGAAAAATCATCGAATTTAGCAATATTTTGATGTTTATCATCCCCTTTTCCTTAATGTGATTTAAGCAAAATATCGTCGAATTATACAATATTTTGCCGTTTTTCTACGTTTTTGTGAATTTTCAGTTTATTGGTATTAATTCATATATATACGATAAATATGATACACACTCATAATTCATTAGATAATAACCTTTAATACTCCCTTTTCAATCATTTACATGTTTCTCGTTAAAATTCTGAGTAAGATATTGAAAAGGGGAGAAGTTCGGTTTTTATTGCATATATCGACGTTTCAGCCGGAATAGAGCGGTTTTCTTGTACATCTTCCATCGGTAATATAAACGGAAAATCAGGTACATTTTTGTTTATTAAAATGAAAACTCATTGATTTTTATCATTTGTATTGGAAACAACATTGTCATATGTCTTTTCTTGGATCTAAATAATAGGAAATCTCGCTCTATGATTCGAAGTGAAAATCCTCTAATATGGTAAAATAGTGATTTTTTTCATGTTTTTCTTGTAGTTTGATATTACGTATATATGTTCGTTTTTACCAATATTTCGATACTATTTCAGTTCAGTTTATTGGTATTAATTCATATATATACGATAAATATGATGCACACTCATAATTCATTAGATAATAACCTTTAATACTCCCTTTTCAATCATTTACATGTTTCTCGTTAAAATTCTGAGTAAGATATTGAAAAGGGGAGAAGTTCGGTTTTTATTGCATATATCGACGTTTCAGCCGGAATAGAGCGGTTTTACGTGTACATCTTCCATCGGTAATATAAACGGAAAATCAGGAACATTTTAGTTAATCTAATGAAAACACATTGATTTTTATCATTTGTATTGGAAAAACCATTGTCATATCCCTTTTCATGGATCTAAATAATAGGAAATCTCGCTCTATGATTCGAAGTGAAAATCCTCTAATATGGTAAAATAGTGATTTTTTTCATGTTTTTCATGTAGTTTGATATTACGTATATATATTCGTTTTTACCAATATTTCGATACTATTTCATGTAGTATCACAATATGTGATTTGTCATTCAAATCTCAGAATTTCGCATAATATTGCATTTTAAGCAGGTTTTCTTGCATTTTGTTTCGTACGAAAAATCATCGAATTTAGCAATATTTTGACGTTTATCATCCCCTTTTCCTTAATGTGATTTAAACAAAATATCATCGAATTATACAATATTTTGCCGTTTTTCTACGTTTTTGTGAATTTTCAGTTTATTGGTATTAATTCATATATATACGATAAATATGATGCACACACATAATTCATTAAATTATAACCTATAATACTCCCTTTTCAATCATTTATTTGTTTCTCGTTTAAATACTGAGTAAGATATTGAAAAGGGGAGAAGTTCGGTTTTTATTGCATATATCGACGTTTCAGCCGGATTAGAGCGGTTTTCTTGCACATCTTCCATTGGTAATTTAAACGGAAAATCAGGTACATTTTTGTTTATTCAAATGAAAACTCATTGATTTTTATCATTGGAAACAACTTGTATTGGAAACAACATTGTCATACGTCTTTTCTTGGATCTAAATAATACGAAATCTCACTCTATGATTCGAAATTAAAATCCTCAAATATGGTAAAATAGTGACTTTTTTCACGTTTTTCATGTAGTTTGATATTAAGTATATATATTCGTTTTTACCAATATTTCGATACTATTTCATGTATTATCACAATATGTGATTTGGCCTTCAAATCTCAGAATTTCGCATAATATTGCATTTTAAGCAGGTTTTCTTGCATTTTGTTTCGTACGAAAAATCATCGAATTTAGCAATATTTTGACGTTTATCATCCCCTTTTCCTTAATGTGATTTAAACAAAATATCATCGAATTAGACAATATTTTGCCGTTTTTCTACGTTTTTGTGAATTTTCAGTTTATTGGTATTAATTCATATATATACGGTGAATATGATGCACACACATAATTCATTAGATAATAACCTTTAATACTTACTTTTACTAATACTTTACTTATTTATTTTTTTCTCGTTTAAATACTGAGTAAGATATTGAAAAGGGGAGAAGTTCGGTTTTTATTGCATATATCGACGTTTCAGCCGGAATAGAGCGGTTTATTGTACATCTTCCATCGGTAATATAAACGGAAAATGAGGAACATTTTAGTTAATTCTAATGAAAACACATTGATTCTTATCATTTGCATTGGAAACAACATTGTCATATGTCTTTTCTTGGATCTAAATAATACGAAACCTCGCTCTATGATTCGAAGTTAAAATCCTAAAATTTGGTAAAATAGTGACTTTTTTCAGGTTTTTCATGTAGTTTGATATTACGTATATATATTCGTTTTTACCAATATTTCGATAGTATTTCACGTAGTATCACAATATGTGATTTGGCCTTCAAATCTCAGAATTTCGCATAATATTGCATTTCAAGCAGGTTTTCTTGCATTTTGTTTCGTACGAAAAATCACCGAATTTAGCAATATTTTGATGTTTATCATCCCCTTTTCCTTAATGTGATTTAAACAAAATATCATCGAATTATACAATATTTTGCCGTTTTTCTACGTTTTTGTGAATTTTCAGTTTATTGGTATTAACTCATATATATACGACATATATGATGCACACTCATAATTCATTAGATAATAACCTTTAATACTCCTTTTTCAATCATTTACTTGTTTCTCGTTAAAATACTGAGTAAGATATTGAAAAGGGGAGAAGTTCGGTTTTTATTGCATATATCGACGTTTCAGCCGGAATAGAGCGGTTTTACGTGTACATCTTCCATCGGTAATATAAACGAATAATCAGGAACATTATAGTTAATCTAATGAAAACACATTGATTTTTATCATTTGTATTGGAAACAACATTGTCATATGTCTTTTCTTGGATCTAAATAATACGAAATCTCACTCTATGATTCGAAGTTAAAATCCTCAAAAATGGTAAAATAGTGACTTTTTTCACGTTTTTCATGTAATTTGATATTACGTATATATGTTCGTTTTTACCAATATTTCGATACTATTTCATGTATTATCACAATATGTGATTTGGCCTTCAAATCTCAGAATTTCGCAAAATATTGCATTTCAAGCAGGTTTTCTTGCATTTTGTTTCGTACGAAAAATCATCGAATTTAGCAATATTTTGACGTTTATCATCCCCTTTTCCTTAATGTGATTTAAACAAAATATCATCGAATTAGACAATATTTTGCCGTTTTTCTACGTTTTTGTGAATTTTCAGTTCATTGGTATTAATTCATATATATACGATAAATATGATGCACACACAGAATTCATTAGATAATAACCTTTAATACTTCCTTTTCAATCATTTATTTGTTTATCGTTAAAATACTGAGAAAGATATTGAAAAGGGGAGAAGTTCGGTTTTTATTGCATATATCGACGTTTCAGCCGGAATAGAGCGGTTTTCTAGTACATCTTCCATCGGTAATATAAACGGAAAATCAGGAACATTTTAGTTAATCTAATGAAAACACATTGATTTTTATCATTTGTATTGGAAATAACATTGTCATATCTCTTTTCATGGATCTAAATAATAGGAAATCTCGCTCTATGATTCTAAGTGAAAATCCTCTAATATGGTAAAATAGTGATTTTTTTCATGTTTTTCATGTAGTTTAATATTACGTATATATATTCGTTTTTACCTATATTTCGATACTATTTCATGTAGTATCACAATATGTTATTTGTCCTTCAAATCTCAGAATTTCGCATAATATTGCATTTTAAGCAGGTTTTCTAGCATTTGTTTCGTACGAAAAATCATCGAAATTAGCAGTATTTTGATGTTTATCATCCCCTTTTCCTTAATGTGATTTAAACAAAATATCATCAAATTAGACAATATTTTGCCGTTTTTCTACGTTTTTGTGAATTTTCAGTTTATTGGTATTAATTCATATATATACGATAAATATGATGCACACTCATAATTCATTAGATAATAACCTTTAATACTCCCTTTTCAATCATTTACATGTTTCTCGTTAAAATTCTGAGTAAGATATTGAAAAGGGGAGAAGTTCGGTTTTTATTGCATATATCGACGTTTCAGCCGGAATAGAGCGGTTTTCTTGTACATCTTCCATCGGTAATATAAACGGAAAATCAGGTACATTTTTGTTTATTCAAATGAAAACTCATTGATTTTTATCATTTGTATTGGAAACAACATTGTCATGTCTTTTCTTGGATCTAAATAATAGGAAATCTCGCTCTATGATTCGAAGTGAACATCCTCTAATATGGTTAAATAGTGATTTTTTTCATGTTTTTCTTGTAGTTTGATATTACGTATATATATTCGTTTTTACCAATATTTCGATAGTATTTCATGTAGTATCACAATATGTGATTTGGCTTTCAAATCTCAGAATTTCGCATAATATTGCATTTCAAGCAGGTTTTCTTGCATTTTGTTTCGTACGAAAAATCACCGAATTTAGCAGTATTTTGACGTTTATCATCCCCTTTTCCTTAATGTGATTTAAACAAAATATCATCAAATTAGACAATGTTTTGCCGTTTTTCTACGTTTTTGAGAATTTTCAGTTTATTGGTATTAATTCATATATATACGATAAATATGATGCACACTCATAATTCATTAGATAATAACCTTTAATACTCCCTTTTCAATCATTTACATGTTTCTCGTTAAAATTCTGAGTAAGATATTGAAAAGGGGAGAAGTTCGGTTTTTATTGCATATATCGACGTTTCAGCCGGAATAGAGCGGTTTTACGTGTACATCTTCCATCGGTAATATAAACGGAAAATCAGGAACATTTTAGTTAATCTAATGAAAACACATTGATTTTTATCATTTGTATTGGAAAAACCATTGTCATATCCCTTTTCATGGATCTAAATAATAGGAAATCTCGCTCTATGATTCGAAGTGAAAATCCTCTAATATGGTAAAATAGTGATTTTTTTCATGTTTTTCATGTAGTTTGATATTACGTATATATATTCGTTTTTACCAATATTTCGATACTATTTCATGTAGTATCACAATATGTGATTTGTCATTCAAATCTCAGAATTTCGCATAATATTGCATTTTAAGCAGGTTTTCTTGCATTTTGTTTCGTACGAAAAATCATCGAATTTAGCAATATTTTGACGTTTATCATCCCCTTTTCCTTAATGTGATTTAAACAAAATATCATCGAATTATACAATATTTTGCCGTTTTTCTACGTTTTTGTGAATTTTCAGTTTATTGGTATTAATTCATATATATACGATAAATATGATGCACACACATAATTCATTAAATTATAACCTTTAATACTCCCTTTTCAATCATTTATTTGTTTCTCGTTTAAATACTGAGTAAGACATTGAAAAGGGGAGAAGTTCGGTTTTTATTGCATATATCGACGTTTCAGCCGGATTAGAGCGGTTTTCTTGTACATCTTCCATTGGTAATATAAACGAAAAATCAGGTACATTTTTGTTTATTCAAATGAAAACTCATTGATTTTTATCATTGGAAACCACTTGTATTGGAAACAACATTGTCATACGTCTTTTCTTGGATCTAAATAATACGAAATCTCACTCTATGATTCGAAGTTAAAATCCTCAAATATGGTAAAATAGTGACTTTTTTCACGTTTTTCATGTAGTTTGATATTAAGTATATATATTCGTTTTTACCAATATTTCGATACTATTTCATGTAGTATCACAATATGTGATTTGGCCTTCAAATCTCAGAATTTCGCATAATATTGCATTTTAAGCAGGTTTTCTTGCATTTTGTTTCGTACGAAAAATCATCGAATTTAGCAATAATTTGACGTTTATCATCCCCTTTTCCTTAATGTGATTTAAACAAAATATCATCGAATTAGACAATATTTTGCCGTTTTTCTACGTTTTTGTGAATTTTCAGTTTATTGGTATTAATTCATATATATACGGTGAATATGATGCACACACATAATTCATTAGATAATAACCTTTAATACTTACTTTTACTAATACTTTACTTATTTATTTTTTTCTCGTTTAAATACTGTGTAAGATATTGAAAAGGGGAGAAGTTCGGTTTTTATTGCATATATCGACGTTTCAGCCGGAATAGAGCGGTTTTTTTGTACATCTTCCATCGGTAATATAAACGGAAAATGAGGAACATTTTAGTTAATTCTAATGAAAACACATTGATTCTTATCATTTGCATTGGAAACAACATTGTCATATGTCTTTTCTTGGATCTAAATAATACGAAACCTCGCTCTATGATTCGAAGTTAAAATCCTAAAATTTGGTAAAATAGTGACTTTTTTCAGGTTTTTCATGTAGTTTGATATTACGTATATATATTCGTTTTTACCAATATTTCGATAGTATTTCACGTAGTATCACAATATGTGATTTGGCCTTCAAATCTCAGAATTTCGCATAATATTGCATTTCAAGCAGGTTTTCTTGCATTTTGTTTCGTACGAAAAATCACCGAATTTAGCAATATTTTGATGTTTATCATCCCCTTTTCCTTAATGTGATTTAAACAAAATATCATCGAATTATACAATATTTTGCCGTTTTTCTACGTTTTTGTGAATTTTCAGTTTATTGGTATTAATTCATATATATACGATATATATGATGCACACTCATAATTCATTAGATAATAACCTTTAATACTCCTTTTTCAATCATTTACTTGTTTCTCGTTAAAATACTGAGTAAGATATTGAAAAGGGGAGAAGTTCGGTTTTTATTGCATATATCGACGTTTCAGCCGGAATAGAGCGGTTTTACGTGTACATCTTCCATCGGTAATATAAACGAATAATCAGGAACATTATAGTTAATCTAATGAAAACACATTGATTTTTATCATTTGTATTGGAAACAACATTGTCATATGTCTTTTCTTGGATCTTAATAATACGAAATCTCACTCTATGATTCGAAGTTAAAATCCTCAAAAATGGTAAAATAGTGACTTTTTTCACGTTTTTCATGTAGTTTGATATTACGTATATATGTTCGTTTTTACCAATATTTCGATACTATTTCATGTATTATCACAATATGTGATTTGGCCTTCAAATCTCAGAATTTCGCAAAATATTGCATTTCAAGCAGGTTTTCTTGCATTTTGTTTCGTACGAAAAATCATCGAATTTAGCAATATTTTGACGTTTATCATCCCCTTTTCCTTAATGTGATTTAAACAAAATATCATCGAATTAGACAATATTTTGCCGTTTTTCTACGTTTTTGTGAATTTTCAGTTCATTGGTATTAATTCATATATATACGATAAATATGATGCACACACAGAATTCATTAGATAATAACCTTTAATACTTCCTTTTCAATCATTTATTTGTTTATCGTTAAAATACTGAGAAAGATATTGAAAAGTGGAGAAGTTCGGTTTTTATTGCATATATCGACGTTTCAGCCGGAATAGAGCGGTTTTCTTGTACATCTTCCATCGGTAATATAAACGGAAAATTAGGTACATTTTTGTTTATTCAAATGAAAACTCATTGATTTTTATCATTTGTATTGGAAACAACATTGTCATATGTCTTTTCTTGGATCTAAATAATAGGAAATCTCGCTCTATGATTCGAAGTGAACATCCTCTAATATGGTTAAATAGTGATTTTTTTCATGTTTTTCTTGTAGTTTGATATTACGTATATATATTCGTTTTTACCAATATTTCGATAGTATTTCATGTAGTATCACAATATGTGATTTGGCTTTCAAATCTCTGAATTTCGCATAATATTGCATTTCAAGCAGGTTTTCTTGCATTTTGTTTCGTACGAAAAATCACCGAATTTAGCAGTATTTTGACGTTTATCATCCCCTTTTCCTTAATGTGATTTAAACAAAACATCATCAAATTAGACAATATTTTGCCGTTTTTCTACGTTTTTGAGAATTTTCAATTTATTGGTTTTAATTCATATATATACGATAAATATGATGCACACTCATAATTCATTAGATAATAACCTTTAATACTCCCTTTTCAATCATTTACATGTTTCTCGTTAAAATTCTGAGTAAGATATTGAAAAGGGGAGAAGTTCGGTTTTTATTGCATATATCGACGTTTCAGCCGGAATAGAGCGGTTTTACGTGTACATCTTCCATCGTGTAATATAAACGGAAAATCAGGAACATTTTAGTTAATCTAATGAAAACACATTGATTTTTATCATTTGTATTGGAAAAACCATTGTCATATCCCTTTTCATGGATCTAAATAATAGGAAATCTCGCTCTATGATTCGAAGTGAAAATCCTCTAATATGGTAAAATAGTGATTTTTTTCATGTTTTTCATGTAGTTTGATTTTACGTATATATATTCGTTTTTACCAATATTTCGATACTATTTCATGTAGTATCAAAATATGTGATTTGTCCTTCAAATCTCAGAATTTCGCATAATATTGCATTTTAAGCAGGTTTTCTTGCATTTTGTTTCGTACGAAAAATCATCGAATTTAGCAATATTTTGACGTTTATCATCCCCTTTTCCTTAATGTGATTTAAACAAAATATCATCGAATTATACAATATTTTGCCGTTTTTCTACGTTTTTGTGAATTTTCAGTTTATTGGTATTAATTCATATATATACGATAAATATGATGCACACACATAATTCATTAGATTATAACCTTTAATACTCCCTTTTCAATCATTTATTTGTTTCTCGTTTAAATACTGAGTAAGATATTGAAAAGGGGAGAAGTTCGGTTTTTATTGCATATATCGACGTTTCAGCCGGATTAGAGCGGTTTTCTTGTACATCTTCCATTGGTAATATAAACGGAAAATCAGGTACATTTTTGTTTATTCAAATGAAAACTCATTGATTTTTATCATTGTAAACAAATTGTATTGGAAACAACATTGTCATACGTCTTTTCTTGGATCTAAATAATACGAAATCTCACTCTATGATTCGAAGTTAAAATCCTCAAATATGGTAAAATAGTGACTTTTTTCACGTTTTTCATGTAGTTTGATATTAAGTATATATATTCGTTTTTACCAATATTTCGATACTATTTCATGTATTATCACAATATGTGATTTGGCCTTCAAATCTCAGAATTTCGCATAATATTGCATTTTAAGCAGGTTTTCTTGCATTTTGTTTCGTACGAAAAATCATCGAATTTAGCAATATTTTGACGTTTATCATCCCCTTTTCCTTAATGTGATTTAAAGAAAATATCATCGAATTAGACAATATTTTGCCGTTTTTCTACGTTTTTGTGAATTTTCAGTTTATTGGTATTAATTCATATATATACGATGAATATGATGCACACACATAATTCATTAGATAATAACCTTTAATACTTACTTTTACTAATACTTTACTTATTTATTTGTTTCTCGTATAAATACTGAGTAAGATATTCAAAAGGGGAGAAGTTCGGTTTTTATTGCATATATCGACGTTTCAGCCGGAATAGAGCGGTTTTCTTGTACATCTTCCATCGGTAATATAAACGGAAAATGAGGAACATTTTAGTTAATTCTAATGAAAACACATTGATTCTTATCATTTGCATTGGAAACAACATTGTCATATGTCTTTTCTTGGATCTAAATAATACGAAACCTCGCTCTATGATTCGAAGTTAAAATCCTCAAATTTGGTAAAATAGTGACTTTTTCAGGTTTTTCATGTAGTTTGATATTACGTATATATATTCGTTTTTACCAATATTTCGATAGTATTTCATGTAGTATCACAATATGTGATTTGGCCTTCAAATCTCAGAATTTCGCATAATATTGCATTTCAAGCAGGTTTTCTTGCATTTTGTTTCGTACGAAAAATCACCGAATTTAGCAGTATTTTGACGTTTATCATCTCCTTATCCTTAATGTGATTTAAACAAAATATCATCGAATTAGACAATATTTTGCCGTTTTTCTACGTTTGTGTGAATTTTCAGTTTATTGGTATTAATTCATATATATACGATAAATATGATGCACACTCATAATTCATTAGATAATAACCTTTAATACTCCTTTTTCAATCATTTACTTGTTTCTCGTTAAAATACTGAGTAAGATATTGAAAAGGGGAGAAGTTCGGTTTTTATTGCATATATCGACGTTTCAGCCGGAATAGAGCGGTTTTACGTGTACATCTTCCATCGGTAATATAAACGAATAATCAGGAACATTATAGTTAATCTAATGAAAACACATTGATTTTTATCATTTGTATTGGAAACAACATTGTCATATGTCTTTTCTTGGATCTAAATAATACGAAATCTCACTCTATGATTCGAAGTTAAAATCCTCAAAAATGGTAAAATAGTGACTTTTTTCACGTTTTTCATGTAGTTTGATATTACGTATATATGTTCGTTTTTACCAATATTTCGATACTATTTCATGTATTATCACAATATGTGATTTGGCCTTCAAATCTCAGAATTTCGCATAATATTGCATTTCAAGCAGGTTTTCTTGCATTTTGTTTCGTACGAAAAATCATCGAATTAAGCAATATTTTGACGTTTATCATCCCCTTTTCCTTAATGTGATTTAAACAAAATATCATCGAATTAGACAATATTTTGCCGTTTTTCTACGTTTTTGTGAATTTTCAGTTCATTGGTATTAATTCATATATATACGATAAATATGATGCACACACAGAATTCATTAGATAATAACCTTTAATACTTCCTTTTCAATCATTTATTTGTTTATCGTTAAAATACTGAGAAAGATATTGAAAAGGGGAGAAGTTCGGTTTTTATTGCATATATCGACGTTTCAGCCGGAATAGAGCGGTTTTCTAGTACATCTTCCATCGGTAATATAAACGGAAAATCAGGAACATTTTAGTTAATCTAATGAAAACACATTGATTTTTATCATTTGTATTGGAAATAACATTGTCATATCTCTTTTCATGGATCTAAATAATAGGAAATCTCGCTCTATGATTCTAAGTGAAAATCCTCTAATATGGTAAAATAGTGATTTTTTTCATGTTTTTCTGTAGTTTAATATTACGTATATATATTCGTTTTTACCAATATTTCGATACTATTTCATGTAGTATCACAATATGTTATTTGTCCTTCAAATCTCAGAATTTCGCATAATATTGCATTTTAAGCAGGTTTTCTTGCATTTGTTTCGTACGAAAAATCATCGAATTTAGCAATATTTTGATGTTTATCATCCCCTTTTCCTTAATGTGATTTAAACAAAATATCATCGAATTAAACAATATTTTGCCGTTTTTCTACGTTTTTGTGAATTTTCAGTTTATTGGTATTAATTCATATATATACGATAAATATGATGCACACACATAATTCATTAGATTATAACCTTTAATACTCCCTTTTCCATCATTTATTTGTTTCTCGTTTAAATACTGAGTAAGATATTGAAAAGGGGAGAAGTTCGGTTTTTATTGCATATATCGGCTTTTCAGCCGGAATAGAGCGGGTTTCTTGTACATCTTCCATCGGTAATATAAACGGAAAATCAGGTACATTTTTGTTTATTCAAATGAAAACTCATTGATTTTTATCATTTGTATTGGAAACAACATTGTCATATGTCTTTTCTTGGATCTAAATAATAGGAAATCTCGCTCTATGATTCGAAGTGAAAATCCTCTAATATGGTATAATAGTGATTTTTTTCATGTTTTTCTTGTAGTTTGATATTACGTATATATATTCGTTTTTACCAATATTTCGATAGTATTTCATGTAGTATCACAATATGTGATTTGGCCTTCAAATCTCAGAATTTCGCATAATATTGCATTTCAAGCAGGTTTTCCTGCATTTTTTTCGTACGAAAAATCACCGAATTTAGCAGTATTTTGACGATTATCATCCTCTTTTCCTTAATGTGATTTAAACAAAATATCATCGAATTAGACAATATTTTGCCGTTTTTCTACGTTTTTGAGAATTTTCAGTTTATTGGTATTAATTCATATATATACGATAAATATGATGCACACTCATAATTCATTAGATAATAACCTTTAATACTCCCTTTTCACTCATTTACATGTTTCTCGTTAAAATTCTGAGTAAGATATTGAAAAGGGGAGAAGTTCGGTTTTTATTGCATATATCGACGTTTCAGCCGGAATAGAGCGGTTTTACGTGTACATCTTCCATCGGTAATATAAACGAATAATCAGGAACATTATAGTTAATCTAATGAAAACACATTGATTTTTATCATTTGTATTGGAAACAACATTGTCATATGTCTTTTCTTGGATCTAAATAATACGAAATCTCACTCTATGATTCGAAGTTAAAATCCTCAAATATGGTAAAATAGTGACTTTTTTCACGTTTTTCATGTAGTTTGATATTACGTATATATGTTCGTTTTTACCAATATTTCGATACTATTTCATGTATTATCACAATATGTGATTTGGCCTTCAAATCTCAGAATTTCGCATAATATTGCATTTCAAGCAGGTTTTCTTGCATTTTGTTTCGTACGAAAAATCATCGAATTAGCAATATTTTGACGTTTATCATCCCCTTTTCCTTAATGTGATTTAAACAAAATATCATCGAATTAGACAATATTTTGCCGTTTTTCTACGTTTTTGTGAATTTTCAGTTCATTGGTATTAATTCATATATATACGATAAATATGATGCACACACAGAATTCATTAGATAATAACCTTTAATACTTCCTTTTCAATCATTTATTTGTTTATCGTTAAAATACTGAGAAAGATATTGAAAAGGGGAGAAGTTCGGTTTTTATTGCATATATCGACGTTTCAGCCGGAATAGAGCGGTTTTCTAGTACATCTTCCATCGGTAATATAAACGGAAAATCAGGAACATTTTAGTTAATCTAATGAAAACACATTGATTTTTATCATTTGTATTGGAAATAACATTGTCATATCTCTTTTCATGGATCTAAATAATAGGAAATCTCGCTCTATGATTCTAAGTGAAAATCCTCTAATATGGTAAAATAGTGATTTTTTTCATGTTTTTCATGTAGTTTAATATTACGTATATATATTCGTTTTTACCAATATTTCGATACTATTTCATGTAGTATCACAATATGTTATTTGTCCTTCAAATCTCAGAATTTCGCATAATATTGCATTTTAAGCAGGTTTTCTTGCATTTGTTTCGTACGAAAAATCATCGAATTTAGCAATATTTTGATGTTTATCATCCCCTTTTCCTTAATGTGATTTAAACAAAATATCATCGAATTATACAATATTTTGCCGTTTTTCTACGTTTTTGTGAATTTTCAGTTTATTGGTATTAATTCATATATATACGATAAATATGATGCACACACATAATTCATTAGATTATAACCTTTAATACTCCCTTTTCCATCATTTATTTGTTTCTCGTTTAAATACTGAGTAAGATATTGAAAAGGGGAGAAGTTCGGTTTTTATTGCATATATCGACGTTTCAGCCGGAATAGAGCGGTTTTCTTGTACATCTTCCATCGGTAATATAAACGGAAAATCAGGTACATTTTTGTTTATTCAAATGAAAACTCATTGATTTTTATCATTTGTATTGGAAACAACATTGTCATATGTCTTTTCTTGGATCTAAATAATAGGAAATCTCGCTCTATGATTCGAAGTGAAAATCCTCTAATATGGTAAAATAGTGATTTTTTTCATGTTTTTCTTGTAGTTTGATATTACGTATATATATTCGTTTTTACCAATATTTCGATAGTATTTCATGTAGTATCACAATATGTGATTTGGCTTTCAAATCTCAGAATTTCGCATAATATTGCATTTCAAGCAGGTTTTCTTGCATTTTGTTTCGTACGAAAAATCACCGAATTTAGCAGTATTTTGACGTTTATCATCCCCTTTTCCTTAATGTGATTTAAACAAAATATCATCGAATTAGACAATATTTTGCCGTTTTTCTACGTTTTTGAGAATTTTCAGTTTATTGGTATTAATTCATATATATACGATAAATATGATGCACACTCATAATTCATTAGATAATAACCTTTAATACTCCCTTTTCAATCATTTACATGTTTCTCGTTAAAATTCTGAGTAAGATATTGAAAAGGGGAGAAGTTCGGTTTTTATTGCATATATCGACGTTTCAGCCGGAATAGAGCGGTTTTACGTGTACATCTTCCATCGGTAATATAAACGAATAATCAGGAACATTTTAGTTAATCTAATGAAAACACATTGATTTTTATCATTTGTATTGGAAATAACATTGTCATATCTCTTTTCATGGATCTAAATAATAGGAAATCTCGCTCTATGATTCGAAGTGAAAATCCTCTAATATGGTAAAATAGTGATTTTTTTCATGTTTTTCATGTAGTTTGATATTACGTATATATATTCGTTTTTACAAATATTTCGATACTATTTCATGTAGTATCACAATATGTGATTTGTCCTTCAAATCTCAGAATTTCGCATAATATTGCATTTTAAGCAGGTTTTCTTGCATTTTGTTTCGTACGAAAAATCATCGAATTTAGCAATATTTTGACGTTTATCATCCCCTTTTCCTTAATGTGATTTAAACAAAATATCATCGAATTAGACAATATTTTGCCGTTTTTCTACGTTTTTGTGAATTTTCAGTTTATTGGTATTAATTCATATATATACGATAAATATGATGCACACACATAATTCATTAGATTAATAACCTTTAATACTCCCTTTTCAATCATTTATTTGTTTCTCGTTAAAATACTGAGTAAGATATTGAAAAGGGGAGAAGTTCGGTTTTTATTGCATATATCGACGTTTCAGCCGGAATAGAGCGGTTTTCTTGTACATCTTCCATCGGTAATATAAACGGAAAATCAGGTAACATTTTAGTTAATTCTAATGAAAACACATTGATTTTTATCATTTGTATTGGAAACAACATTGTCATATCGTCTTTTCTTGGATCTAAATAATACGAAATCTCACTCTATGATTCGAAGTTAAAATCCTCAAATATGGTAAAATAGTGACTTTTTTCACGTTTTTCATGTAGTTTGATATTAAGTATATATATTCGTTTTTACCAATATTTCGATACTATTTCATGTATTATCACAATATGTGATTTGGCCTTCAAATCTCAGAATTTCGCATAATATTGCATTTTAAGCAGGTTTTCTTGCATTTTGTTTCGTACGAAAAATCATCGAATTTAGCAATATTTTGACGTTTATCATCCCCTTTTCCTTAATGTGATTTAAACAAAATATCATCGAATTAGACAATATTTTGCCGTTTTTCTACGTTTTTGTGAATTTTTCAGTTTATTGGTATTAATTCATATATATACGATGAATATGATGCACACACATAATTCATTAGATAATAACCTTTAATACTTACTTTTACTAATACTTTACTTATTTATTTGTTTCTCGTTTAAATACTGAGTAAGATATTGAAAAGGGGAGAAGTTCGGTTTTTATTGCATATATCGACGTTTCAGCCGGAATAGAGCGGTTTTCTTGTACATCTTCCATCGGTAATATAAACGGAAAATGAGGAACATTTTAGTTAATTCTAATGAAAACACATTGATTCTTATCATTTGCATTGGAAACAACATTGTCATATGTCTTTTCTTGGATCTAAATAATACGAAACCTCGCTCTATGATTCGAAGTTAAAATCCTCAAATTTGGTAAAATAGTGACTTTTTTTCAGGTTTTTCATGTAGTTTGATATTACGTATATATATTCGTTTTTACCAATATTTCGATAGTATTTCATGTAGTATCACAATATGTGATTTGGCCTTCAAATCTCAGAATTTCGCATAATATTGCATTTCAAGCAGGTTTTCTTGCATTTTGTTTCGTACGAAAAATCACCGAATTTAGCAATATTTTGACTGTTTATCATCCCCTTTTCCTTAATGTGATTTAAACAAAATATCATCGAATTATACAATATTTTGCCGTTTTTCTACGTTTTTGTGAATTTTCAGTTTATTGGTATTAATTCATATATATACGATATATATGATGCACACTCATAATTCATTAGATAATAACCTTTAATACTCCTTTTCAATCATTTACTTGTTTCTCGTTAAAATACTGAGTAAGATATTGAAAAGGGGAGAAGTTCGGTTTTTATTGCATATATCGACGTTTCAGCCGGAATAGAGCGGTTTTACGTGTACATCTTCCATCGGTAATATAAACGAATAATCAGGAACATTATAGTTAATCTAATGAAAACACATTGATTTTTATCATTTGTATTGGAAACAACATTGTCATATGTCTTTTCTTGGATCTAAATAATACGAAATCTCACTCTATGATTCGAAGTTAAAATCCTCAAAAATGGTAAAATAGTGACTTTTTCACGTTTTTCATGTAGTTTGATATTACGTATATATGTTCGTTTTTATTAATATTTCGATACTATTTCATGTATTATCACAATATGTGATTTGGCCTTCAAATCTCAGAATTTCGCATAATATTGCATTTCAAGCAGGTTTTCTTGCATTTTGTTTCGTACGAAAAATCATCGAATTTAGCAATATTTTGACGTTTATCATCCCCTTTTCCTTAATGTGATTTAAACAAAATATCATCGAATTAGACAATATTTTGCCGTTTTTCTACGTTTTTGTGAATTTTCAGTTTATTGGTATTAATTCATATATATACGATATATATGATGCACACTCATAATTCATTAGATAATAACCTTTAATACTCCTTTTTCAATCATTTACTTGTTTCTCGTTAAAATACTGAGTAAGATATTGAAAAGGGGAGAAGTTCGGTTTTTATTGCATATATCGACGTTTCAGCCGGAATAGAGCGGTTTTACGTGTACATCTTCCATCGGTAATATAAACGAATAATCAGGAACATTATAGTTAATCTAATGAAAACACATTGATTTTTATCATTTGTATTGGAAACAACATTGTCATATGTCTTTTCTTGGATCTAAATAATACGAAATCTCACTCTATGATTCGAAGTTAAAATCCTCAAAAATGGTAAAATAGTGACTTTTTTCACGTTTTTCATGTAGTTTGATATTACGTATATATGTTCGTTTTTATTAATATTTCGATACTATTTCATGTATTATCACAATATGTGATTTGGCCTTCAAATCTCAGAATTTCGCATAATATTGCATTTCAAGCAGGTTTTCTTGCATTTTGTTTCGTACGAAAAATCATCGAATTTAGCAATATTTTGACGTTTATCATCCCCTTTTCCTTAATGTGATTTAAACAAAATATCATCGAATTAGACAATATTTTGCCGTTTTTCTACGTTTTTGTGAATTTTCAGTTCATTGGTATTAATTCATATATATACGATAAATATGATGCACACACAGAATTCATTAGATAATAACCTTTAATACTTCCTTTTCAATCATTTATTTGTTTATCGTTAAAATACTGAGAAAGATATTGAAAAGGGGAGAAGTTCGGTTTTTATTGCATATATCGACGTTTCAGCCGGAATAGAGCGGTTTTCTAGTACATCTTCCATCGGTAATATAAACGGAAAATCAGGAACATTTTAGTTAATCTAATGAAAACACATTGATTTTTATCATTTGTATTGGAAATAACATTGTCATATCTCTTTTCATGGATCTAAATAATAGGAAATCTCGCTCTATGATTCTAAGTGAAAATCCTCTAATATGGTAAAATAGTGATTTTTTTCATGTTTTTCATGTAGTTTAATATTACGTGTATATATTCGTTTTTACCAATATTTCGATACTATTTCATGTAGTATCACAATATGTTATTTGTCCTTCAAATCTCAGAATTTCGCATAATATTGCATTTTAAGCAGGTTTTCTAGCATTTGTTTCGTACGAAAAATCATCGAATTTAGCAGTATTTTGATGTTTATCATCCCCTTTTCCTTAATGTGATTTAAACAAAATATCATCAAATTAGACAATATTTTGCCGTTTTTCTACGTTTTTGAGAATTTTCAGTTTATTGGTATTAATTCATATATATACGATAAATATGATGCACACTCATAATTCATTAGATAATAACCTTTAATACTCCCTTTTCAATCATTTACATGTTTCTCGTTAAAATTCTGAGTAAGATATTGAAAAGGGGAGAAGTTCGGTTTTTATTGCATATATCGACGTTTCAGCCGGAATAGAGCGGTTTTCTTGTACATCTTCCATCGGTAATATAAACGGAAAATCAGGTACATTTTTGTTTATTCAAATGAAAACTCATTGATTTTTATCATTTGTATTGGAAACAACATTGTCATATGTCTTTTCTTGGATCTAAATAATAGGAAATCTCGCTCTATGATTCGAAGTGAAAATCCTCTAATATGGTAAAATAGTGATTTTTTTCATGTTTTTCTTGTAGTTTGATATTACGTATATATATTCGTTTTTACCAATATTTCGATAGTATTTCATGTAGTATCACAATATGTGATTTGGCTTTCAAATCTCAGAATTTCGCATAATATTGCATTTCAAGCAGGTTTTCTTGCATTTTGTTTCGTACGAAAAATCACCGAATTTAGCAGTATTTTGACGTTTATCATCCCCTTTTCCTTAATGTGATTTAAACAAAACATCATCAAATTAGACAATATTTTGCCGTTTTTCTACGTTTTTGAGAATTTTCAGTTTATTGGTATTAATTCATATATATACGATAAATATGATGCACACTCATAATTCATTAGATAATAACCTTTAATACTCCCTTTTCAATCATTTACATGTTTCTCGTTAAAATTCTGAGTAAGATATTGAAAAGGGGAGAAGTTCGGTTTTTATTGCATATATCGACGTTTCAGCCGGAATAGAGCGGTTTTACGTGTACATCTTCCATCGTGTAATATAAACGGAAAATCAGGAACATTTTAGTTAATCTAATGAAAACACATTGATTTTTATCATTTGTATTGGAAAAACCATTGTCATATCCCTTTTCATGGATCTAAATAATAGGAAATCTCGCTCTATGATTCGAAGTGAAAATCCTCTAATATGGTAAAATAGTGATTTTTTTCATGTTTTTCATGTAGTTTGATATTACGTATATATATTCGTTTTTACCAATATTTCGATACTATTTCATGTAGTATCACAATATGTGATTTGTCCTTCAAATCTCAGAATTTCGCATAATATTGCATTTTAAGCAGGTTTTCTTGCATTTTGTTTCGTACGAAAAATCATCGAATTTAGCAATATTTTGACGTTTATCATCCCCTTTTCCTTAATGTGATTTAAACAAAATATCATCGAATTATACAATATTTTGCCGTTTTTCTACGTTTTTGTGAATTTTCAGTTTATTGGTATTAATTCATATATATACGATAAATATGATGCACACACATAATTCATTAGATTATAACCTTTAATACTCCCTTTTCAATCATTTATTTGTTTCTCGTTTAAATACTGAGTAAGATATTGAAAAGGGGAGAAGTTCGGTTTTTATTGCATATATCGACGTTTCAGCCGGATTAGAGCGGTTTTCTTGTACATCTTCCATTGGTAATATAAACGGAAAATCAGGTACATTTTTGTTTATTCAAATGAAAACTCATTGATTTTTATCATTGGAAACAACTTGTATTGGAAACAACATTGTCATACGTCTTTTCTTGGATCTAAATAATACGAAATCTCACTCTATGATTCGAAGTTAAAATCCTCAAATATGGTAAAATAGTGACTTTTTTCACGTTTTTCATGTAGTTTGATATTAAGTATATATATTCGTTTTTACCAATATTTCGATACTATTTCATGTATTATCACAATATGTGATTTGGCCTTCAAATCTCAGAATTTCGCATAATATTGCATTTTAAGCAGGTTTTCTTGCATTTTGTTTCGTACGAAAAATCATCGAATTTAGCAATATTTTGACGTTTATCATCCCCTTTTCCTTAATGTGATTTAAAGAAAATATCATCGAATTAGACAATATTTTGCCGTTTTTCTACGTTTTTGTGAATTTTCAGTTTATTGGTATTAATTCATATATATACGATGAATATGATGCACTCACATAATTCATTAGATAATAACCTTTAATACTTACTTTTACTAATACTTTACTTATTTATTTGTTTCTCGTTTAAATACTGAGTAAGATATTGAAAAGGGGAGAAGTTCGGTTTTTATTGCATATATCGACGTTTCAGCCGGAATAGAGCGGTTTTCTTGTACATCTTCCATCGGTAATATAAACGGAAAATGAGGAACATTTTAGTTAATTCTAATGAAAACACATTGATTCTTATCATTTGCATTGGAAACAACATTGTCAAAGGTCTTTTCTTGGATCTAAATAATACGAAACCTCGCTCTATGATTCGAAGTTAAAATCCTCAAATTTGGTAAAATAGTGACTTTTTTCAGGTTTTTCATGTAGTTTGATATTACGTATATATTCGTTTTTACCAATATTTCGATAGTATTTCATGTAGTATCACAATATGTGATTTGGCCTTCAAATCTCAGAATTTCGCATAATATTGCATTTTAAGCAGGTTTTCTTGCATTTTGTTTCGTACGAAAAATCACCGAATTTAGCAGTATTTTGACGTTTATCATCCCCTTTTCCTTAATGTGATTTAAACAAAATATCATCGAATTAGACAATATTTTGCAGTATTTCTACGTTTTTGTGAATTTTCAGTTTATTGGTATTAATTCATATATATACGATAAATATGATGCACACTCATAATTCATTAGATAATAACCTTTAATACTCCCTTTTCAATCATTTACTTGTTTCTCGTTAAAATACTGAGTAAGATATTGAAAAGGGGAGAAGTTCGGTTTTTATTGCATATATCGACGTTTCAGCCGGAATAGAGCGGTTTTACGTGTACATCTTCCATCGGTAATATAAACGAATAATCAGGAACATTATAGTTAATCTAATGAAAACACATTGATTTTTATCATTTGTATTGGAAACAACATTGTCATATGTCTTTTCTTGGATCTAAATAATACGAAATCTCACTCTATGATTCGAAGTTAAAATCCTCAAAAATGGTAAAATAGTGACTTTTTTCACGTTTTTCATGTAGTTTGATATTACGTATATATGTTCGTTTTTACCAATATTTCGATACTATTTCATGTATTATCACAATATGTGATTTGGCCTTCAAATCTCAGAATTTCGCATAATATTGCATTTCAAGCAGGTTTTCTTGCATTTTGTTTCGTACGAAAAATCATCGAATTTAGCAATATTTTGACGTTTATCATCCCCTTTTCCTTAATGTGATTTAAACAAAATATCATCGAATTAGACAATATTTTGCCGTTTTTCTACGTTTTTGTGAATTTTCAGTTCATTGGTATTAATTCATATATATACGATAAATATGATGCACACACAGAATTCATTAGATAATAACCTTTAATACTTCCTTTTCAATCATTTATTTGTTTATCGTTAAAATACTGAGAAAGATATTGAAAAGGGGAGAAGTTCGGTTTTTATTGCATATATCGACGTTTCAGCCGGAATAGAGCGGTTTTCTAGTACATCTTCCATCGGTAATATAAACGGAAAATCAGGAACATTTTAGTTAATCTAATGAAAACACATTGATTTTTATCATTTGTATTGGAAATAACATTGTCATATCTCTTTTCATGGATCTAAATAATAGGAAATCTCGCTCTATGATTCTAAGTGAAAATCCTCTAATATGGTAAAATAGTGATTTTTTTCATGTTTTTCATGTAGTTTAATATTACGTGTATATATTCGTTTTTACCAATATTTCGATACTATTTCATGTAGTATCACAATATGTTATTTGTCCTTCAAATCTCAGAATTTCGCATAATATTGCATTTTAAGCAGGTTTTCTAGCATTTGTTTCGTACGAAAAATCATCGAATTTAGCAGTATTTTGATGTTTATCATCCCCTTTTCCTTAATGTGATTTAAACAAAATATCATCGAATTAGACAATATTTTGCCGTTTTTCTACGTTTTTGAGAATTTTCAGTTTATTGGTATTAATTCATATATATACGATATATATGATGCACACTCATAATTCATTAGATAATAACCTTTAATACTCCCTTTTCAATCATTTACATTGTTTCTCGTTAAAATTCTGAGTAAGATATTGAAAAGGGGAGAAGTTCGGTTTTTATTGCATATATCGACGTTTCAGCCGGAATAGAGCGGTTTTCTTGTACATCTTCCATCGGTAATATAAACGGAAAATCAGGTACATTTTTGTTTATTCAAATGAAAACTCATTGATTTTTATCATTTGTATTGGAAACAACATTGTCATATGTCTTTTCTTGGATCTAAATAATAGGAAATCTCGCTCTATGATTCGAAGTGAAAATCCTCTAATATGGTAAAATAGTGATTTTTTTCATGTTTTTCTTGTAGTTTGATATTACGTATATATATTCGTTTTTACCAATATTTCGATAGTATTTCATGTAGTATCACAATATGTGATTTGGCTTTCAAATCTCAGAATTTCGCATAATATTGCATTTCAAGCAGGTTTTCTTGCATTTTGTTTCGTACGAAAAATCACCGAATTTAGCAGTATTTTGACGTTTATCATCCCCTTTTCCTTAATGTGATTTAAACAAAATATCATCAAATTAGACAATATTTTGCCGTTTTTCTACGTTTTTGAGAATTTTCAGTTTATTGGTATTAATTCATATATATACGATAAATATGATGCACACTCATAATTCATTAGATAATAACCTTTAATACTCCCTTTTCAATCATTTACATGTTTCTCGTTAAAATTCTGAGTAAGATATTGAAAAGGGGAGAAGTTCGGTTTTTATTGCATATATCGACGTTTCAGCCGGAATAGAGCGGTTTTACGTGTACATCTTCCATCGTGTAATATAAACGGAAAATCAGGAACATTTTAGTTAATCTAATGAAAACACATTGATTTTTATCATTTGTATTGGAAAAACCATTGTCATATCCCTTTTCATGGATCTAAATAATAGGAAATCTCGCTCTATGATTCGAAGTGAAAATCCTCTAATATGGTAAAATAGTGATTTTTTTCATGTTTTTCATGTAGTTTGATATTACGTATATATATTCGTTTTTACCAATATTTCGATACTATTTCATGTAGTATCACAATATGTGATTTGTCCTTCAAATCTCAGAATTTCGCATAATATTGCATTTTAAGCAGGTTTTCTTGCATTTTGTTTCGTACGAAAAATCATCGAATTTAGCAATATTTTGACGTTTATCATCCCCTTTTCCTTAATGTGATTTAAACAAAATATCATCGAATTATACAATATTTTGCCGTTTTTCTACGTTTTTGTGAATTTTCAGTTTATTGGTATTAATTCATATATATACGATAAATATGATGCACACACATAATTCATTAGATTATAACCTTTAATACTCCCTTTTCAATCATTTATTTGTTTCTCGTTTAAATACTGAGTAAGATATTGAAAAGGGGAGAAGTTCGGTTTTTATTGCATATATCGACGTTTCAGCCGGATTAGAGCGGTTTTCTTGTACATCTTCCATTGGTAATATAAACGGAAAATCAGGTACATTTTTGTTTATTCAAATGAAAACTCATTGATTTTTATCATTGGAAACAACTTGTATTGGAAACAACATTGTCATACGTCTTTTCTTGGATCTAAATAATACGAAATCTCACTCTATGATTCGAAGTTAAAATCCTCAAATATGGTAAAATAGTGACTTTTTTCACGTTTTTCATGTAGTTTGATATTAAGTATATATATTCGTTTTTACCAATATTTCGATACTATTTCATGTATTATCACAATATGTGATTTGGCCTTCAAATCTCAGAATTTCGCATAATATTGCATTTTAAGCAGGTTTTCTTGCATTTTGTTTCGTACGAAAAATCATCGAATTTAGCAATATTTTGACGTTTATCATCCCCTTTTCCTTAATGTGATTTAAAGAAAATATCATCGAATTAGACAATATTTTGCCGTTTTTCTACGTTTTTGTGAATTTTCAGTTTATTGGTATTAATTCATATATATACGATGAATATGATGCACTCACATAATTCATTAGATAATAACCTTTAATACTTACTTTTACTAATACTTTACTTATTTATTTGTTTCTCGTTTAAATACTGAGTAAGATATTGAAAAGGGGAGAAGTTCGGTTTTTATTGCATATATCGACGTTTCAGCCGGAATAGAGCGGTTTTCTTGTACATCTTCCATCGGTAATATAAACGGAAAATGAGGAACATTTTAGTTAATTCTAATGAAAACACATTGATTCTTATCATTTGCATTGGAAACAACATTGTCAAAGGTCTTTTCTTGGATCTAAATAATACGAAACCTCGCTCTATGATTCGAAGTTAAAATCCTCAAATTTGGTAAAATAGTGACTTTTTTCAGGTTTTTCATGTAGTTTGATATTACGTATATATTCGTTTTTACCAATATTTCGATAGTATTTCATGTAGTATCACAATATGTGATTTGGCCTTCAAATCTCAGAATTTCGCATAATATTGCATTTTAAGCAGGTTTTCTTGCATTTTGTTTCGTACGAAAAATCACCGAATTTAGCAGTATTTTGACGTTTATCATCCCCTTTTCCTTAATGTGATTTAAACAAAATATCATCGAATTAGACAATATTTTGCAGTATTTCTACGTTTTTGTGAATTTTCAGTTTATTGGTATTAATTCATATATATACGATAAATATGATGCACACTCATAATTCATTAGATAATAACCTTTAATACTCCCTTTTCAATCATTTACTTGTTTCTCGTTAAAATACTGAGTAAGATATTGAAAAGGGGAGAAGTTCGGTTTTTATTGCATATATCGACGTTTCAGCCGGAATAGAGCGGTTTTACGTGTACATCTTCCATCGGTAATATAAACGAATAATCAGGAACATTATAGTTAATCTAATGAAAACACATTGATTTTTATCATTTGTATTGGAAACAACATTGTCATATGTCTTTTCTTGGATCTAAATAATACGAAATCTCACTCTATGATTCATAGTTAAAATCCTCAAAAATGGTAAAATAGTGACTTTTTCGCGTTTTTCATGTAGTTTGATATTACGTATATATGTTCGTTTTTACCAATATTTCGATACTATTTCATGTATTATCACAATATGTGATTTGGCCTTCAAATCTCAGAATTTCGCATAATATTGCATTTCAAGCAGGTTTTCTTGCATTTTGTTTCGTACGAAAAATCATCGAATTTAGCAATATTTTGACGTTTATCATCCCCTTTTCCTTAATGTGATTTAAACAAAATATCATCGAATTAGACAATATTTTGCCGTTTTTCTACGTTTTTGTGAATTTTCAGTTCATTGGTTATATACGATAAATATGATGCACACACAGAATTCATTAGATAATAACCTTTAATACTTCCTTTTCAATCATTTATTTGTTTATCGTTAAAATACTGAGAAAGATATTGAAAAGGGGAGAAGTTCGGTTTTTATTGCATATATCGACGTTTCAGCCGGAATAGAGCGGTTTTCTAGTACATCTTCCATCGGTAATATAAACGGAAAATCAGGAACATTTTAGTTAATCTAATGAAAACACATTGATTTTTATCATTTGTATTGGAAATAACATTGTCATATCTCTTTTCATGGATCTAAATAATAGGAAATCTCGCTCTATGATTCTAAGTGAAAATCCTCTAATATGGTAAAATAGTGATTTTTTTCATGTTTTTCATGTAGTTTAATATTACGTGTATATATTCGTTTTTACCAATATTTCGATACTATTTCATGTAGTATCACAATATGTTATTTGTCCTTCAAATCTCAGAATTTCGCATAATATTGCATTTTAAGCAGGTTTTCTAGCATTTGTTTCGTACGAAAAATCATCGAATTTAGCAATATTTTGATGTTTATCATCCCTTTTTCCTTAATGTGATTTAAACAAAATATCATCGAATTATACAATATTTTGCCTTTTTTCTACGTTTTTGTGAATTTTCAGTTTATTGGTATTAATTCATATATATACGATATATATGATGCACACACATAATTCATTAGATTATAACCTTTAATACTCCCTTTTCCATCATTTATTTGTTTCTCGTTTAAATACTGAGTAAGATATTGAAAAGGGGAGAAGTTCGGTTTTTATTGCATATATCGACGTTTCAGCCGGAATAGAGCGGTTTTCTTGTACATCTTCCATCGGTAATATAAACGGAAAATCAGGTACATTTTTGTTTATTCAAATGAAAACTCATTGATTTTTATCATTTGTATTGGAAACAACATTGTCATATGTCTTTTCTTGGATCTAAATAATAGGAAATCTCGCTCTATGATTCGAAGTGAAAATCCTCTAATATGGTAAAATAGTGATTTTTTTCATGTTTTTCTTGTAGTTTGATATTACGTATATATATTCGTTTTTACCAATATTTCGATAGTATTTCATGTAGTATCACAATATGTGATTTGGCTTTCAAATCTCAGAATTTCGCATAATATTGCATTTCAAGCAGGTTTTCTTGCATTTTGTTTCGTACGAAAAATCACCGAATTTAGCAGTATTTTGACGTTTATCATCCCCTTTTCCTTAATGTGATTTAAACAAAATATCATCAAATTAGACAATATTTTGCCGTTTTTCTACGTTTTTGAGAATTTTCAGTTTATTGGTATTAATTCATATATATACGATAAATATGATGCACACTCATAATTCATTAGATAATAACCTTTAATACTCCCTTTTCAATCATTTACATGTTTCTCGTTAAAATTCTGAGTAAGATATTGAAAAGGGGAGAAGTTCGGTTTTTATTGCATATATCGACGTTTCAGCCGGAATAGAGCGGTTTTACGTGTACATCTTCCATCGGTAATATAAACGGAAAATCAGGAACATTTTAGTTAATCTAATGAAAACACATTGATTTTTATCATTTGTATTGGAAAAACCATTGTCATATCCCTTTTCATGGATCTAAATAATAGGAAATCTCGCTCTATGATTCGAAGTGAAAATCCTCTAATATGGTAAAATAGTGATTTTTTTCATGTTTTTCATGTAGTTTGATATTACGTATATATATTCGTTTTTACCAATATTTCGATACTATTTCATGTAGTATCACAATATGTGATTTGTCCTTCAAATCTCAGAATTTCGCATAATATTGCATTTTAAGCAGGTTTTCTTGCATTTTGTTTCGTACGAAAAATCATCGAATTTAGCAATATTTTGACGTTTATCATCCCCTTTTCCTTAATGTGATTTAAACAAAATATCATCGAATTATACAATATTTTGCCGTTTTTCTACGTTTTTGTGAATTTTCAGTTTATTGGTATTAATTCATATATATACGATAAATATGATGCACACACATAATTCATTAGATTATAACCTTTAATACTCCCTTTTCAATCATTTATTTGTTTCTCGTTTAAATACTGAGTAAGATATTGAAAAGGGGAGAAGTTCGGTTTTTATTGCATATACCGACGTTTCAGCCGGATTAGAGCGGTTTTCTTGTACATCTTCCATTGGTAATATAAACGGAAAATCAGGTACATTTTTGTTTATTCAAATGAAAACTCATTGATTTTTATCATTGGAAACAACTTGTATTGGAAACAACATTGTCATACGTCTTTTCTTGGATCTAAATAATACGAAATCTCACTCTATGATTCGAAGTTAAAATCCTCAAATATGGTAAAATAGTGACTTTTTTCACGTTTTTCATGTAGTTTGATATCAAGTATATATATTCGTTTTTACCTTCGTTTTATATTCGTTTTTATCCTCTAATATGGTAAAATAGTGATTTTTTTCATGTTTTTCATGTAGTTTAATATTACGTATATATATTCGTTTTTACCAATATTTCGATACTATTTCATGTAGTATCACAATATTTTATTTGTCCTTCAAATCTCAGAATTTCGCATAATATTGCATTTTCGATACTATTTCATGTATTATCACAATATGTGATTTGGCCTTCAAATCTCAGAATTTCGCATAATATTGCATTTTAAGCAGGTTTTCTTGCATTTTGTTTCGTACGAAAAATCATCGAATTTAGCAATATTTTGACGTTTATCATCCCCTTTTCCTTATTGTGATTTAAACAAAATATCATCGAATTAGACAATATTTTGCCGTTTTTCTACGATTTTTGTGAATTTTCAGTTTATTGGTATTAATTCATATATATACGATGAATATGATGCACACATAATTCATTAGATAATTACCTTTAATACTTACTTTTACTAATACTTTACTTATTTATTTGTTTCTCGTTTAAATACTGAGTAAGATATTGAAAAGGGAAAAAGTTCGGTTTTTATTGCATATATCGACATTTCAGCCGGAATAGAGCGGTTTTCTTGTACATCTTCCATCGGTAATATAAACGGAAAATGAGGAACATTTTAGTTAATTCTAATGAAAACACATTGATTCTTATCATTTGCATTGGAAACAACATTTTCATATGTCTTTCTTGGATCTAAATAATACGAAACCTCGCTCTATGATTCGAAGTTAAAATCCTCAAATTTGGTAAAATAGTGACTTTTTTCAGGTTTTTCATGTAGTTTGATATTACGTATATATATTCGTTTTTACCAATATTTCGATAGTATTTCATGTAGTATCACAATATGTGATTTGGCCTTCAAATCTCAGAATTTCGCATAATATTGCATTTCAAGCAGGTTTTCTTGCATTTTGTTTCGTACGAAAAATCACCGAATTTAGCAGTATTTTGACGTTTATCATCCCCTTTTCCTTAATGTGATTTAAACAAAATATCATCGAATTAGACAATATTTTGCCGTTTTTCTACGTTTTTGTGAATTTTCAGTTTATTGGTATTAATTCATATATATACGATAAATATGATGCACACTCATAATTCATTAGATAATAACCTTTAATACTCCTTTTTCAATCATTTACTTGTTTCTCGTTAAAATACTGAGTAAGATATTGAAAAGGGGAGAAGTTCGGTTTTTATTGCATATATCGACGTTTCAGCCGGAATAGAGCGGTTTTACGTGTACATCTTCCATCGGTAATATAAACGAATAATCAGGAACATTATAGTTAATCTAATGAAAACACATTGATTTTTATAATTTGTATTGGAAACAACATTGTCATATGTCTTTTCTTGGATCTAAATAATACGAAATCTCACTCTATGATTCGAATTTAAAATCCTCAAAAATGGTAAAATAGTGACTTTTTTCACGTTTTTCATGTAGTTTGATATTACGTATATATGTTCGTTTTTACCAATATTTCGATACTATTTCATGTATTATCACAATATGTGATTTGGCCTTCAAATCTCAGAATTTCGCATAATATTGCATTTCAAGCAGGTTTTCTTGCACTTTGTTTCGTACGAAAAATCATCGAATTTAGCAATATTTTGACGTTTATCATCCCCTTTTCCTTAATGTGATTTAAACAAAATATCATCGAATTAGACAATATTTTGCCGTTTTTCTACGTTTTTGTGAATTTTCAGTTCATTGGTATTAATTCATATATATACGATAAATATGATGCACACACAGAATTCATTAGATAATAACCTTTAATACTTCCTTTTCAATCATTTATTTGTTTATCGTTAAAATACTGAGAAAGATATTGAAAAGGGGAGAAGTTCGGTTTTTATTGCATATATCGACGTTTCAGCCGGAATAGAGCGGTTTTCTAGTACATCTTCCATCGGTAATATAAACGGAAAATCAGGAACATTTTAGTTAATCTAATGAAAACACATTGATTTTTATCATTTGTATTGGAAATAACATTGTCATATCTCTTTTCATGGATCTAAATAATAGGAAATCTCGCTCTATGATTCTAAGTGAAAATCCTCTAATATGGTAAAATAGTGATTTTTTTCATGTTTTTCATGTAGTTTAATATTACGTATATATATTCGTTTTTACCAATATTTCGATACTATTTCATGTAGTATCACAATATGTTATTTGTCTTTCAAATCTCAGAATTTCGCATAATATTGCATTTTAAGCAGGTTTTCTTGCATTTGTTTCGTACGAAAAATCATCGAATTTAGCAATATTTTGATGTTTATCATCCCCTTTTCCTTAATGTGATTTAAACAAAATATCATCGAATTATACAATATTTTGCCGTTTTTCTACGTTTTTGTGAATTTTCAGTTTATTGATATTAATTCATATATATACGATATATATGATGCACACACATAATTCATTAGATTATAACCTTTAATACTCCCTTTTCCATCATTTATTTGTTTCTCGTTTAAATACTGAGTAAGATATTGAAAAGGGGAGAAGTTTGGTTTTTATTGCATATATCGACGTTTCAGCCGGAATAGAGCGGTTTTCTTGTACATCTTCCATCGGTAATATAAACGGAAAATCAGGTACATTTTTGTTTATTCAAATGAAAACTCATTGATTTTTATCATTTGTATTGGAAACAACATTGTCATATGTCTTTTCTTGGATCTAAATAATAGGAAATCTCGCTCTATGATTCGAAGTGAAAATCCTCTAATATGGTAAAATAGTGATTTTTTTCATGTTTTTCTTGTAGTTTGATATTACGTATATATATTCGTTTTTACCAATATTTCGATAGTATTTCATGTAGTATCACAATATGTGATTTGGCCTTCAAATCTCAGAATTTCGCATAATATTGCATTTTAAGCAGGTTTTCTTGCATTTTGTTTCGTACGAAAAATCACCGAATTTAGCAGTATTTGGACGATTATCATCCTCTTTTCCTTAATGTGATTTAAACAAAATATCATCGAATTTGACAATATTTTGCCGTTTTTCTACGTTTTTGAGAATTTTCAGTTTATTGGTATTAATTCATATATATACGATAAATATGATGCACACTCATAATTCATTAGATAATCACCTTTAATACTCCCTTTTCAATCATTTACATGTTTCTCGTTAAAATTCTTAGTAAGATATTGAAAAGGGGAGAAGTTCGGTTTTTATTGCATATATCAACGTTTCAGCCGGAATAGAGCGGTTTTACGTGTACATCTTCCATCGGTAATATAAACGGAAAATCAGGAACATTTTTGTTTATTCAAATGAAAACTCATTGATTTTTATCATTGGAAACAACTTGTATTGGAAACAACATTGTCATACGTCTTTTCTTGGATCTAAATAATACGAAATCTCACTCTATGATTCGAAGTTAAAATCCTCAAATATGGTAAAATAGTGACTTTTTTCACGTTTTTCATGTAGTTTGATATTAAGTATATATATTCGTTTTACCAATATTTCGATACTATTTCATGTATTATCACAATATGTGATTTGGCCTTCAAATCTCAGAATTTCGCATAATATTGCATTTTAAGCAGGTTTTCTTGCATTTTGTTTCGTACAAAAAATCATCGAATTTAGCAATATTTTGACGTTTATCATCCCCTTTTCCTTAATGTGATTTAAACAAAATATCATCGAATTAAACAATATTTTGCCGTTTTTCTACGTTTTTGTGAATTTTCAGTTTATTGGTACTAATTCATATATATACGATGAATATGATGCACACACATAATTCATTAGATAATAACCTTTAATACTTACTTTTACTAATACTTTACTTATTTATTTGTTTCTCGTTTAAATACTGAGTAAGATATTGAAAAGGGGAGAAGTTCGGTTTTTATTGCATATATCGACGTTTCAGCCGGAATAGAGCGGTTTTCTTGTACATCTTCCATCGGTAATATAAACGGAAAATGAGGAACATTTTAGTTAATTCTAATGAAAACACATTGATTCTTATCATTTGCATTGGAAACAACATTGTCATATGTCTTTTCTTGGATCTAAATAATACGAAACCTCGCTCTATGATTCGAAGTTAAAATCCTCAAATTTGGTAAAATAGTGACTTTTTCAGGTTTTTCATGTAGTTTGATATTACGTATATATATTCGTTTTTACCAATATTTCGATAGTATTTCATGTAGTATCACAATATGTGATTTGGCCTTCAAATCTCAGAATTTCGCATAATATTGCATTTCAAGCAGGTTTTCTTGCATTTTGTTTCGTACGAAAAATCACCGAATTTAGCAGTATTTTGACGTTTATCATCCCCTTTTCCTAAATGTGATTTAAACAAAATATCATCGAATTAGACAATATTTTGCCGTTTTTCTACGTTTTTGAGAATTTTCAGTTTATTGGTATTAATTCATATATATACGATAAATATGATGCACACTCATAATTCATTAGATAATAACCTTTAATACTCCCTTTTCAATCATTTACATGTTTCTCGTTAAAATTCTGAGTAAGATATTGAAAAGGGGAGAAGTTCGGTTTTTATTGCATATATCGACGTTTCAGCCGGAATAGAGCGGTTTTACGTGTACATCTTCCATCGGTAATATAAACGGAAAATCAGGAACATTTTAGTTAATCTAATGAAAACACATTGATTTTTATCGTTTGTATTGGAAAAACCATTGTCATATCCCTTTTCATGGATCTAAATAATAGGAAATCTCGCTCTATGATTCGAAGTGAAAATCCTCTAATATGGTAAAATAGTGATTTTTTTCATGTTTTTCATGTAGTTTGATATTACGTATATATATTCGTTTTTACCAATATTTCGATACTATTTCATGTAGTATCACAATATGTGATTTGTCCTTCAAATCTCAGAATTTCGCATAATATTGCATTTTAAGCAGGTTTTCTTGCATTTTGTTTCGTACGAAAAATCATCGAATTTAGCAATATTTTGACGTTTATCATCCCCTTTTCCTTAATGTGATTTAAACAAAATATCATCGAATTATACAATATTTTGCCGTTTTTCTACGTTTTTGTGAATTTTCAGTTTATTGGTATTAATTCATATATATACGATAAATATGATGCACACACATAATTCATTAGATTATAACCTTTAATACTCCCTTTTCAATCATTTATTTGTTTCTCGTTTAAATAATGAGTAAGATATTGAAAAGGGGAGAAGTTCGGTTTTTATTGCATATATCGACGTTTCAGCCGGATTAGAGCGGTTTTCTTGTACATCTTCCATTGGTAATATAAACGGAAAATCAGGTACATTTTTGTTTATTCAAATGAAAACTCATTGATTTTTATCATTGGAAACAACTTGTATTGGAAACAACATTGTCATACGTCTTTTCTTGGATCTAAATAATACGAAATCTCACTCTATGATTCGAAGTTAAAATCCTCAAATATGGTAAAATAGTGACTTTTTCACGTTTTTCATGTAGTTTGATATTAAGTATATATATTCGTTTTTACCAATATTTCGATACTATTTCATGTATTATCACAATATGTGATTTGGCCTTCAAATCTCAGAATTTCGCATAATATTGCATTTTAAGCAGGTTTTCTTGCATTTTGTTTCGTACGAAAAATCATCGAATTTAGCAATATTTTGACGTTTATCATCCCCTTTTCCTTAATGTGATTTAAACAAAATATCATCGAATTAGACAATATTTTGCCGTTTTTCTACGTTTTTGTGAATTTTCAGTTTATTGGTATTAATTCATATATATACGATGAATATGATGCACACACATAATTCATTAGATAATAACCTTTAATACTTACTTTTACTAATACTTTACTTATTTATTTGTTTCTCGTTTAAATACTGAGTAAGATATTGAAAAGGGGAGAAGTTCGGTTTTTATTGCATATATCGACGTTTCAGCCGGAATAGAGCGGTTTTCTTGTACATCTTCCATCGGTAATATAAACGGAAAATGAGGAACATTTTAGTTAATTCTAATGAAAACACATTGATTCTTATCATTTGCATTGGAAACAACATTATCATATGTCTTTTCTTGGATCTAAATAATACGAAATCTCACTCTATGATTCGAAGTTAAAATCCTCAAATATGGTAAAATAGTGACTTTTTTCACGTTTTTCATGTAGTTTGATATTAAGTATATTTATTCGTTTTTACCAATATTTCGATACTATTTCATGTATTATCACAATATGTGATTTGGCCTTCAAATCTCAGAATTTCGCATAATATTGCATTTCAAGCAGGTTTTCTTGCATTTTGTTTCGTACGAAAAATCACCGAATTTAGCAGTATTTTGACTTTTATCATCCCCTTTTCCTTAATGTGATTTTAACAAAATATCATCGAATTAGACAATATTTTGCCGTTTTTCTACGTTTTTGTGAATTTTCAGTTTATTGGTATTAATTCATATATATACGATAAATATGATGTACACTCATAATTCATTAGATAATAACCTTTAATACTCCCTTTTCAATCATTTACTTGTTTCTCATTAAAATACTGAGTAAGATATTGAAAAGGGGAGAAGTTCGGTTTTTATTGCATATATCGACGTTTCAGCCGGAATAGATCGGTTTTACGTGTACATCTTCCATCAGTAATATAAACGAATAATCAGGAACATTATAGTTAATCTAATGAAAACACATTGATTTTTATCATTTGTATTGGAAACAACATTGTCATATGTCTTTTCTTGGATCTAAATAATACGAAATCTCACTCTATGTTTCGAAGTTAAAATCCTCAAATATGGTAAAATAGTGACTTTTTTCACGTTTTTCATGTAGTTTGATATTAAGTATATATATTCGTTTTTACCAATATTTCGATACTATTTCATGTATTATCACAATATGTGATTTGGCCTTCAAATCTCAGAATTTCGCATAATATTGCATTTTAAGCAGGTTTTCTTGCATTTTGTTTCGTACAAAAATTATCGAATTTAGCAATATTTTGACGTTTATCATCCCCTTTTCCTTAATGTGATTTAAACAAAATATCATCGAATTAGACAATATTTTGCCGTTTTTCTACGTTTTTGTGAATTTTCAGTTTATTGGTATTAATTCATATATATACGATAAATATGATGTACACTCATAATTCATTAGATAATAACCTTTAATACTCCCTTTTCAA
This sequence comes from Procambarus clarkii, assembly GCF_040958095.1. Taxonomy (NCBI): domain Eukaryota; kingdom Metazoa; phylum Arthropoda; class Malacostraca; order Decapoda; family Cambaridae; genus Procambarus; species Procambarus clarkii. The sequence goes on from NC_091186.1 coordinate 80,170, forward strand.
TCATTTACTTGTTTCTCATTAAAATACTGAGTAAGATATTGAAAAGGGGAGAAGTTCGGTTTTTATTGCATATATCGACGTTTCAGCCGGAATAGAGCGGTTTTCTTGTACATCTTCCATCGGTAATATAAACGGAAAATCAGGTACATTTTTGTTTATTCAAATGAAAACTCATTGATTTTTATCATTTGTATTGGAAACAACATTGTCATATGTCTTTTCTTGGATCTAAATAATAGGAAATCTCGCTCTATGATTCGAAGTGAAAATCCTCTAATATGGTAAAATAGTGATTTTTTTCATGTTTTTCTTGTAGTTTGATATTTCGTGTATATATTCGTTTTTACCAATATTTCGATAGTATTTCATGTAGTATCACAATATGTGATTTGGCCTTCAATTCTCAGAATTTCGCATAATATTGCATTTTAAGCAGGTTTTCTTGCATTTTGTTTCGTACGAAAAATCATCGAATTTAGCAATATTTTGACGTTTATCATCCCCTTTTCCTTAATGTGATTTAAACAAAATATCATCGAATTAGACAATATTTTGCCGTTTTTCTACGTTTTTGTGAATTTTCAGTTTATTGGTATTAATTCATATATATACGATGAATATGATGCACACACATAATTCATTAGATAATAACCTTTAATACTTACTTTTACTAATACTTTACTTATTTATTTGTTTCTCGTTTAAATACTGAGTAAGATATTGAAAAGGGGAGAAGTTCGGTTTTTATTGCATATATCGACGTTTCAGCCGGAATAGAGCGGTTTTACTTGTACATCTTCCATCGGTAATATAAACGGAATAATGAGGAACATTTTAGTTAATTCTAATGAAAACACATTGATTCTTATCATTTGCATTGGAAACAACATTGTCATATGTCTTTTCTTGGATCTAAATAATACGAAACTCTGCTCTATGATTCGAAGTTAAAATCCTCAAATATTGGTAAAATAGTGACTTTTTTCAGGTTTTTCATGTAGTTTGATATTACGTATATATATTCGTTTTTACCAATATTTCGATTACTATTTCATGTAGTATCACAATATGTGATTTGGCCTTCAAATCTCAGAATTTCGCATAATATTGCATTTCAAGCAGGTTTTCTTGCATTTTGTTTCGTACGAAAAATCATCGAATTTAGCAGTATTTTGACGTTTATCATCCTCTTTTCCTTAATGTGATTTAAACAAATTATCATCGAATTAGACAATATTTTGCCGTTTTTCTACGTTTTTGTGAATTTTCAGTTTATTGGTATTAATTCATATATATACGATAAATATGATGCACACTCATAATTCATTAGATAATAACCTTTAATACTCCCTTTTCAATCATTTACTTGTTTCTCGTTAAAATACTGAGTAAGATATTGAAAAGGGGAGAAGTTCGGTTTTTATTGCATATATCGACGTTTCAGCCGGAATAGAGCGGTTTTACGTGTACATCTTCCATCGGTAATATAAACGAATAATCAGGAACATTATAGTTAATCTAATGAAAACACATTGATTTTTATCATTTGTATTGGAAACAACATTGTCATATGTCTTTTCTTGGATCTAAATAATACGAAATCTCACTCTATGATTCGAAGTTAAAATCCTCAAATATGGTAAAATAGTGACTTTTTTCACATTTTTCATGTAGTTTGATATTAAGTATATATATTCGTTTTTACCAATATTTCGATACTATTTCATGTATTATCACAATATGTGATTTGGCCTTCAAATCTCAGAATTTCGCATAATATTGCATTTTAAGCAGGTTTTCTTGCATTTTGTTTCGTACGAAAAATCATCGAATTTAGCAATATTTTGACGTTTATCATCCCCTTTTCCTTAATGTGATTTAAACAAAATATCATCGAATTAGACAATATTTTGCCGTTTTTCTACGTTTTTGTGAATTTTCAGTTTATTGGTATTAATTCATATATATACGATAAATATGATGCACACTCATAATTCATTAGATAATAACCTTTAATACTCCCTTTTCAATCATTTACTTGTTTCTCGTTAAAATACTGAGTAAGATATTGAAAAGGGGAGAAGTTCGGTTTTTATTGCATATATCGACGTTTCAGCCGGAATAGAGCGGTTTTACGTGTACATCTTCCATCGGTAATATAAACGAATAATCAGGAACATTATAGTTAATCTAATGAAAACACATTGATTTTTATCATTTGTATTGGAAACAACATTGTCATATGTCTTTTCTTGGATCTAAATAATACGAAATCTCACTCTATGATTCGAAGTTAAAATCCTCAAATATGGTAAAATAGTGACTTTTTTCACGTTTTTCATGTAGTTTGATATTAAGTATATATATTCGTTTTTACCAATATTTCGATACTATTTCATGTATTATCACAATATGTGATTTTGCCTTCAAATCTCAGAATTTCGCATAATATTGCATTTTAAGCAGGTTTTCTTGCATTTTGTTTCGTACGAAAAATCATCGAATTTAGCAATATTTTGACGTTTATCATCCCCTTTTCCTTAATGTGATTTAAACAAAATATCATCGAATTAGACAATATTTTGCCGTTTTTCTACGTTTTTGTGAATTTTCAGTTTATTGGTATTAATTCATATATACACGATAAATATGATGCACACTCATAATTCATTAGATAATAACCTTTAATACTCCCTTTTCAATCATTTACTTGTTTCTCGTTAAAATACTGAGTAAGATATTGAAAAGGGGAGAAGTTCGGTTTTTATTGCATATATCGACGTTTCAGCCGGAATAGAGCGGTTTTACGTGTACATCTTCCATCGGTAATATAAACGAATAATCAGGAACATTATAGTTAATCTAATGAAAACACATTGATTTTTATCATTTGTATTGGAAACAACATTGTCATATGTCTTTTCTTGGATCTAAATAATACGAAATCTCACTCTATGATTCGAAGTTAAAATCCTCAAATATGGTAAAATAGTGACTTTTTTCACGTTTTTCATGTAGTTTGATATTAAGTATATATATTCGTTTTTACCAATATTTCGATACTATTTCATGTATTATCACAATATGTGATTTGGCCTTCAAATCTCAGAATTTCGCATAATATTGCATTTTAAGCAGGTTTTCTTGCATTTTGTTTCGTACGAAAAATCATCGAATTTAGCAATATTTTGACGTTTATCATCCCCTTTTCCTTAATGTGATTTAAACAAAATATCATCGAATTAGACAATATTTTGCCGTTTTTCTACGTTTTTGTGAATTTTCAGTTTATTGGTATTAATTCATATATATACGATAAATATGATGCACACTCATAATTCATTAGATAATAACCTTTAATACTCCCTTTTCAATCATTTACTTGTTTCTCGTTAAAATACTGAGTAAGATATTGAAAAGGGGAGAAGTTCGGTTTTTATTGCATATATCGACGTTTCAGTCGGAATAGAGCGGTTTTACGTGTACATCTTCCATCGGTAATATAAACGAATAATCAGGAACATTATAGTTAATCTAATGAAAACACATTGATTTTTATCATTTGTATTGGAAACAACATTGTCATATGTCTTTTCTTGGATCTAAAAAATACGGAATCTCACTCTATGATTCGAAGTTAAAATCCTCAAATATGGTAAAATAGTGACTTTTTTCACGTTTTTCATGTAGTTTGATATTAAGTATATATATTCGTTTTTACCAATATTTCGATACTATTTCATGTATTATCACAATATGTGATTTGGCCTTCAAATCTCAGAATTTCGCATAATATTGCATTTTAAGCAGGTTTTCTTGCATTTTGTTTCGTACGAAAAATCATCGAATTTAGCAATATTTTGACGTTTATCATCCCCTTTTCCTTAATGTGATTTAAACAAAATATCATCGAATTAGACAATATTTTGCCGTTTTTCTACGTTTTTGTGAATTTTCAGTTTATTGGTATTAATTCATATATATACGATAAATATGATGCACACTCATAATTCATTAGATAATAACCTTTAATACTCCCTTTTCAATCATTTACTTGTTTCTCGTTAAAATACTGAGTAAGATATTGAAAAGGGGAGAAGTTCGGTTTTTATTGCATATATCGACGTTTCAGCCGGAATAGAGCGGTTTTACGTGTACATCTTCCATCGGTAATATAAACGAATAATCAGGAACATTATAGTTAATCTAATGAAAACACATTGATTTTTATCATTTGTATTGGAAACAACATTGTCATATGTCTTTTCTTGGATCTAAATAATACGAAATCTCACTCTATGATTCGAAGTTAAAATCCTCAAATATGGTAAAATAGTGACTTTTTTCACGTTTTTCATGTAGTTTGATATTAAGTATATATATTCGTTTTTACCAATATTTCGATACTATTTCATGTATTATCACAATATGTGATTTGGCCTTCAAATCTCAGAATTACGCATAATATTGCATTTTAAGCAGGTTTCCTTGCATTTTGTTTCGTACGAAAAATCATCGAATTTAGCAATATTTTGACGTTTATCATCCCCTTTTCCTTAATGTGATTTAAACAAAATATCATCGAATTAGACAATATTTTGCCGTTTTTCTACGTTTTTGTGAATTTTCAGTTTATTGGTATTAATTCATATATATACGATAAATATGATGCACACTCATAATTCATTAGATAATAACCTTTAAGCAGGTTTTCTTGCATTTTGTTTCGTACGAAAAATCATCGAATTTAGCAATATTTTGACGTTTATCATCCCCTTTTCCTTAATGTGATTTAAACAAAATATCATCGAATTATACAATATTTTGCCGTTTTTCTACGTTTTTGTGAATTTTCAGTTTATTGGTATTAATTCATATATATACGATAAATATGATGCACACACATAATTCATTAGATTATAACCTTTAATACTCCCTTTTCCATCATTTATTTGTTTCTCGTTTAAATACTGAGTAAGATATTGAAAAGGGGAGAAGTTCGGTTTTTATTGCATATATCGACGTTTCAGCCGGAATAGAGCGGTTTTTTTGTACATCTTCCATCGGTAATATAAACGGAAAATCAGGTACATTTTTGTTTATTCAAATGAAAACTCATTGATTTTTATCATTTGTATTGGAAACAACATTGTCATATGTCTTTTCTTGGATCTAAATAATAGGAAATCTCGCTCTATGATTCGAAGTGAAAATCCTCTAATATGGTAAAATAGTGATTTTTTTCATGTTTTTCTTGTAGTTTGATATTTCGTATACATATTCGTTTTTACCAATATTTCGATAGTATTTCATGTAGTATCACAATATGTGATTTGGCCTTCAATTCTCAGAATTTCGAATAATATTGCATTTTAAGCAGGTTTTCTTGCATTTTGTTTCGTACGAAAAATCATCGAATTTAGCAATATTTTGACGTTTATCATCCCCTTTTCCTTAATGTGATTTAAACAAAATATCATCGAATTAGACAATATTTTGCCGTTTTTCTACGTTTTTGTGAATTTTCAGTTTATTGGTATTAATTCATATATATACGATGAATATGATGCACACACATAATTCATTAGATAATTACCTTTAATACTTACTTTTACTAATACTTTACTTATTTATTTGTTTCTCGTTTAAATACTGAGTAAGATATTGAAAAGGGGAGAAGTTCGGTTATTATTGCATATATCGACGTTTCAGCCGGAATAGAGCGGTTTTCTTGTACATCTTCCATCGGTAATATAAACGGAAAATGAGGAACATTTTAGTTAATTCTAATGAAAACACATTGATTCTTATCATTTGCATTGGAAACAACATTGTCATATGTCTTTTCTTGGATCTAAATAATACGAAACCTTGCTCTATGATTCGAAGTTAAAATCCTCAAATTTGGTAAAATAGTGACTTTTTTCAGGTTTTTCATGTAGTTTGATATTACGTATATATATTCGTTTTTACCAATATTTCGATTGTATTTCATGTAGTATCACAATATGTGATTTGGCCTTCAAATCTCAGAATTTCGCATAATATTGCATTTCAAGCAGGTTTTCTTGCATTTTGTTTCGTACGAAAAATCACCGAATTTAGCAGTATTTTGACGTTTATCATCCTCTTTTCCTTAATGTGATTTAAACAAATTATCATCGAATTAGACAATATTTTGCCGTTTTTCTACGTTTTTGTGAATTTTCAGTTTATTGGTATTAATTCATATATATACGATAAATATGATGCACACTCATAATTCATTAGATAATAACCTTTAATACTCCCTTTTCAATCATTTACTTGTTTCTCGTTAAAATACTGAGTAAGATATTGAAAAGGGGAGAAGTTCGGTTTTTATTGCATATATCGACGTTTCAGCCGGAATAGAGCGGTTTTACGTGTACATCTTCCATCGGTAATATAAACGAATAATCAGGAACATTATAGTTAATCTAATGAAAACACATTGATTTTTATCATTTGTATTGGAAACAACATTGTCATATGTCTTTTCTTGGATCTAAATAATACGAAATCTCACTCTATGATTCGAAGTTAAAATCCTCAAATATGGTAAAATAGTGACTTTTTCACGTTTTTCATGTAGTTTGATATTAAGTATATATATTCGTTTTTACAAATATTTCGATACTATTTCATGTATTATCACAATATGTGATTTGGCCTTCAAATCTCAGAATTTCGCATAATATTGCATTTTAAGCAGGTTTTCTTGCATTTTGTTTCGTACGAAAAATCATCGAATTTAGCAATATTTTGACGTTTATCATCCCCTTTTCTTCAATGTGATTTAAACAAAATATCATCGAATTAGACAATATTTTGCCGTTTTTCTACATTTTTGTGAATTTTCAGTTTATTGGTATTAATTCATATATATACGATAAATATGATGCACACTCATAATTCATTAGATAATAACCTTTAATACTCCCTTTTCAATCATTTACTTGTTTCTCGTTAAAATACTGAGTAAAATATTGAAAAGGGGAGAAGTTCGGTTTTTATTGCATATATCGACGTTTCAGCCGGAATAGAGCGGTTTTACGTGTACATCTTCCATCGGTAATATAAACGAATAATCAGGAACATTATAGTTAATCTAATGAAAACACATTGATTTTTATCATTTGTATTGGAAACAACATTGTCATATGTCTTTTCTTCGATCTAAATAATACGAAATCTCACTCTATGATTCGAAGTTAAAATCCTCAAATATGGTAAAATAGTGACTTTTTTCACATTTTTCATGTAGTTTGATATTAAGTATATATATTCGTTTTTACCAATATTTCGATACTATTTCATGTATTATCACAATATGTGATTTGGCCTTCAAATCTCAGAATTTCGCATAATATTGCATTTCAAGCAGGTTTTCTTGCATTTTGTTTCGTACGAAAAATCATCGAATTTAGCAATATTTTGACGTTTATCATCCCCTTTTCCTTAATGTGATTTAAACAAAATATCATCGAATTAGACAATATTTTGCCGTTTTTCTACGTTTTTGTGAATTTTCAGTTTATTGGTATTAATTCATATATATACGATAAATATGATGCACACTCATAATTCATTAGATAACAACCTTTAATACTCCCTTTTCAATCATTTACTTGTTTCTCGTTAAAATACTGAGTAAGATATTGAAAAGGGGAGAAGTTCGGTTTTTATTGCATATATCGACGTTTCACCCGGAATAGAGCGGTTTTACGTGTACATCTTCCATCGGTAATATAAACGAATAATCAGGAACATTATAGTTAATCTAATGAAAACACATTGATTTTTATCATTTGTATTGGAAACAACATTGTCATATGTCTTTTCTTGGATCTAAATAATACGAAATCTCACTCTATGATTCGAAGTTAAAATCCTCAAATATGGTAAAATAGTGACTTTTTTCACGTTTTTCATGTAGTTTGATATTAAGTATATATATTCGTTTTTACCAATATTTCGATACTATTTCATGTATTATCACAATATGTGATTTTGCCTTCAAATCTCAGAATTTCGCATAATATTGCATTTTAAGCAGGTTTTCTTGCATTTTGTTTCGTACGAAAAATCATCGAATTTAGCAATATTTTGACGTTTATCATCCCCTTTTCCTTAATGTGATTTAAACAAAATATCATCGAATTAGACAATATTTTGCCGTTTTTCTACGTTTTTGTGAATTTTCAGTTTATTGGTATTAATTCATATATATATGATAAATATGATGCACACTCATAATTCATTAGATAATAACCTTTAATACTCCCTTTTCAATCATTTACATGTTTCTCGTTAAAATTCTGAGTAAGATATTGAAAAGGGGAGAAGTTCGGTTTTTATTGCATATATCGACGTTTCAGCCGGAATAGAGCGGTTTTACGTGTACATCTTCCATCGTGTAATATAAACGGAAAATCAGGAACATTTTAGTTAATCTAATGAAAACACATTGATTTTTATCATTTGTATTGGAAAAACCATTGTCATATCCCTTTTCATGGATCTAAATAATAGGAAATCTCGCTCTATGATTCGAAGTGAAAATCCTCTAATATGGTAAAATAGTGATTTTTTTCATGTTTTTCATGTAGTTTGATATTACGTATATATATTCGTTTTTACCAATATTTCGATACTATTTCATGTAGTATCACAATATGTGATTTGTCCTTCAAATCTCAGAATTTCGCATAATATTGCATTTTAAGCAGGTTTTCTTGCATTTTGTTTCGTACGAAAAATCATCGAATTTAGCAATATTTTGACGTTTATCATCCCCTTTTCCTTAATGTGATTTAAACAAAATATCATCGAATTATACAATATTTTGCCGTTTTTCTACGTTTTTGTGAATTTTCAGTTTATTGGTATTAATTCATATATATACGATAAATATGATGCACACACATAATTCATTAGATTATAACCTTTAATACTCCCTTTTCAATCATTTATTTGTTTCTCGTTTAAATACTGAGTAAGATATTGAAAAGGGGAGAAGTTCGGTTTTTATTGCATATATCGACGTTTCAGCCGGATTAGAGCGGTTTTCTTGTACATCTTCCATTGGTAATATAAACGGAAAATCAGGTACATTTTTGTTTATTCAAATGAAAACTCATTGATTTTTATCATTGGAAACAACTTGTATTGGAAACAACATTGTCATACGTCTTTTCTTGGATCTAAATAATACGAAATCTCACTCTATGATTCGAAGTTAAAATCCTCAAATATGGTAAAATAGTGACTTTTTTCACGTTTTTCATGTAGTTTGATATTAAGTATATATATTCGTTTTTACCAATATTTCGATACTATTTCATGTATTATCACAATATGTGATTTGGCCTTCAAATCTCAGAATTTCGCATAATATTGCATTTTAAGCAGGTTTTCTTGCATTTTGTTTCGTACGAAAAATCATCGAATTTAGCAATATTTTGACGTTTATCATCCCCTTTTCCTTAATGTGATTTAAAGAAAATATCATCGAATTAGACAATATTTTGCCGTTTTTCTACGTTTTTGTGAATTTTCAGTTTATTGGTATTAATTCATATATATACGATGAATATGATGCACTCACATAATTCATTAGATAATAACCTTTAATACTTACTTTTACTAATACTTTACTTATTTATTTGTTTCTCGTTTAAATACTGAGTAAGATATTGAAAAGGGGAGAAGTTCGGTTTTTATTGCATATATCGACGTTTCAGCCGGAATAGAGCGGTTTTCTTGTACATCTTCCATCGGTAATATAAACGGAAAATGAGGAACATTTTAGTTAATTCTAATGAAAACACATTGATTCTTATCATTTGCATTGGAAACAACATTGTCAAAGGTCTTTTCTTGGATCTAAATAATACGAAACCTCGCTCTATGATTCGAAGTTAAAATCCTCAAATTTGGTAAAATAGTGACTTTTTTCAGGTTTTTCATGTAGTTTGATATTACGTATATATTCGTTTTTACCAATATTTCGATAGTATTTCATGTAGTATCACAATATGTGATTTGGCCTTCAAATCTCAGAATTTCGCATAATATTGCATTTTAAGCAGGTTTTCTTGCATTTTGTTTCGTACGAAAAATCACCGAATTTAGCAGTATTTTGACGTTTATCATCCCCTTTTCCTTAATGTGATTTAAACAAAATATCATCGAATTAGACAATATTTTGCAGTATTTCTACGTTTTTGTGAATTTTCAGTTTATTGGTATTAATTCATATATATACGATAAATATGATGCACACTCATAATTCATTAGATAATAACCTTTAATACTCCCTTTTCAATCATTTACTTGTTTCTCGTTAAAATACTGAGTAAGATATTGAAAAGGGGAGAAGTTCGGTTTTTATTGCATATATCGACGTTTCAGCCGGAATAGAGCGGTTTTACGTGTACATCTTCCATCGGTAATATCAACGAATAATCAGGAACATTATAGTTAATCTAATGAAAACACATTGATTTTTATCATTTGTATTGGAAACAACATTGTCATATGTCTTTTCTTGGATCTAAATAATACGAAATCTCACTCTATGATTCATAGTTAAAATCCTCAAAAATGGTAAAATAGTGACTTTTTTCGCGTTTTTCATGTAGTTTGATATTACGTATATATGTTCGTTTTTACCAATATTTCGATACTATTTCATGTATTATCACAATATGTGATTTGGCCTTCAAATCTCAGAATTTCGCATAATATTGCATTTCAAGCAGGTTTTCTTGCATTTTGTTTCGTACGAAAAATCATCGAATTTAGCAATATTTTGACGTTTATCATCCCCTTTTCCTTAATGTGATTTAAACAAAATATCATCGAATTAGACAATATTTTGCCGTTTTTCTACGTTTTTGTGAATTTTCAGTTCATTGGTATTAATTCATATATATACGATAAATATGATGCACACACAGAATTCATTAGATAATAACCTTTAATACTTCCTTTTCAATCATTTATTTGTTTATCGTTAAAATACTGAGAAAGATATTGAAAAGGGGAGAAGTTCGGTTTTTATTGCATATATCGACGTTTCAGCCGGAATAGAGCGGTTTTCTAGTACATCTTCCATCGGTAATATAAACGGAAAATCAGGAACATTTTAGTTAATCTAATGAAAACACATTGATTTTTATCATTTGTATTGGAAATAACATTGTCATATCTCTTTTCATGGATCTAAATAATAGGAAATCTCGCTCTATGATTCTAAGTGAAAATCCTCTAATATGGTAAAATAGTGATTTTTTTCATGTTTTTCATGTAGTTTAATATTACGTGTATATATTCGTTTTTACCAATATTTCGATACTATTTCATGTAGTATCACAATATGTTATTTGTCCTTCAAATCTCAGAATTTCGCATAATATTGCATTTTAAGCAGGTTTTCTAGCATTTGTTTCGTACGAAAAATCATCGAATTTAGCAATATTTTGATGTTTATCATCCCTTTTTCCTTAATGTGATTTAAACAAAATATCATCGAATTATACAATATTTTGCCTTTTTTCTACGTTTTTGTGAATTTTCAGTTTATTGGTATTAATTCATATATATACGATATATATGATGCACACACATAATTCATTAGATTATAACCTTTAATACTCCCTTTTCCATCATTTATTTGTTTCTCGTTTAAATACTGAGTAAGATATTGAAAAGGGGAGAAGTTCGGTTTTTATTGCATATATCGACGTTTCAGCCGGAATAGAGCGGTTTTCTTGTACATCTTCCATCGGTAATATAAACGGAAAATCAGGTACATTTTTGTTTATTCAAATGAAAACTCATTGATTTTTATCATTTGTATTGGAAACAACATTGTCATATGTCTTTTCTTGGATCTAAATAATAGGAAATCTCGCTCTATGATTCGAAGTGAAAATCCTCTAATATGGTAAAATAGTGATTTTTTTCATGTTTTTCTTGTAGTTTGATATTACGTATATATATTCGTTTTTACCAATATTTCGATAGTATTTCATGTAGTATCACAATATGTGATTTGGCTTTCAAATCTCAGAATTTCGCATAATATTGCATTTCAAGCAGGTTTTCTTGCATTTTGTTTCGTACGAAAAATCACCGAATTTAGCAGTATTTTGACGTTTATCATCCCCTTTTCCTTAATGTGATTTAAACAAAATATCATCAAATTAGACAATATTTTGCCGTTTTTCTACGTTTTTGAGAATTTTCAGTTTATTGGTATTAATTCATATATATACGATAAATATGATGCACACTCATAATTCATTAGATAATAACCTTTAATACTCCCTTTTCAATCATTTACATGTTTCTCGTTAAAATTCTGAGTAAGATATTGAAAAGGGGAGAAGTTCGGTTTTTATTGCATATATCGACGTTTCAGCCGGAATAGAGCGGTTTTACGTGTACATCTTCCATCGGTAATATAAACGGAAAATCAGGAACATTTTAGTTAATCTAATGAAAACACATTGATTTTTATCATTTGTATTGGAAAAACCATTGTCATATCCCTTTTCATGGATCTAAATAATAGGAAATCTCGCTCTATGATTCGAAGTGAAAATCCTCTAATATGGTAAAATAGTGATTTTTTTCATGTTTTTCATGTAGTTTGATATTACGTATATATATTCGTTTTTACCAATATTTCGATACTATTTCATGTAGTATCACAATATGTGATTTGTCCTTCAAATCTCAGAATTTCGCATAATATTGCATTTTAAGCAGGTTTTCTTGCATTTTGTTTCGTACGAAAAATCATCGAATTTAGCAATATTTTGACGTTTATCATCCCCTTTTCCTTAATGTGATTTAAACAAAATATCATCGAATTATACAATATTTTGCCGTTTTTCTACGTATTTGTGAATTTTCAGTTTATTGGTATTAATTCATATATATACGATAAATATGATGCACACACATAATTCATTAGATTATAACCTTTAATACTCCCTTTTCAATCATTTATTTGTTTCTCGTTTAAATACTGAGTAAGATATTGAAAAGGGGAGAAGTTCGGTTTTTATTGCATATACCGACGTTTCAGCCGGATTAGAGCGGTTTTCTTGTACATCTTCCATTGGTAATATAAACGGAAAATCAGGTACATTTTTGTTTATTCAAATGAAAACTCATTGATTTTTATCATTGGAAACAACTTGTATTGGAAACAACATTGTCATACGTCTTTTCTTGGATCTAAATAATACGAAATCTCACTCTATGATTCGAAGTTAAAATCCTCAAATATGGTAAAATAGTGACTTTTTTCACGTTTTTCATGTAGTTTGATATCAAGTATATATATTCGTTTTTACCTTCGTTTTATATTCGTTTTTATCCTCTAATATGGTAAAATAGTGATTTTTGTCATGTTTTTCATGTAGTTTAATATTACGTATATATATTCGTTTTTACCAATATTTCGATACTATTTCATGTAGTATCACAATATTTTATTTGTCCTTCAAATCTCAGAATTTCGCATAATATTGCATTTTCGATACTATTTCATGTATTATCACAATATGTGATTTGGCCTTCAAATCTCAGAATTTCGCATAATATTGCATTTTAAGCAGGTTTTCTTGCATTTTGTTTCGTACGAAAAATCATCGAATTTAGCAATATTTTGACGTTTATCATCCCCTTTTCCTTATTGTGATTTAAACAAAATATCATCGAATTAGACAATATTTTGCCGTTTTTCTACGTTTTTGTGAATTTTCAGTTTATTGGTATTAATTCATATATATACGATGAATATGATGCACACATAATTCATTAGATAATAACCTTTAATACTTACTTTTACTAATACTTTACTTATTTATTTGTTTCTCGTTTAAATACTGAGTAAGATATTGAAAAGGGGAGAAGTTCGGTTTTTATTGCATATATCGACATTTCAGCCGGAATAGAGCGGTTTTCTTGTACATCTTCCATCGGTAATATAAACGGAAAATGAGGAACATTTTAGTTAATTCTAATGAAAACACATTGATTCTTATCATTTGCATTGGAAACAACATTTTCATATGTCTTTCTTGGATCTAAATAATACGAAACCTCGCTCTATGATTCGAAGTTAAAATCCTCAAATTTGGTAAAATAGTGACTTTTTTCAGGTTTTTCATGTAGTTTGATATTACGTATATATATTCGTTTTTACCAATATTTCGATAGTATTTCATGTAGTATCACAATATGTGATTTGGCCTTCAAATCTCAGAATTTCGCATAATATTGCATTTCAAGCAGGTTTTCTTGCATTTTGTTTCGTACGAAAAATCACCGAATTTAGCAGTATTTTGACGTTTATCATCCCCTTTTCCTTAATGTGATTTAAACAAAATATCATCGAATTAGACAATATTTTGCCGTTTTTCTACGTTTTTGTGAATTTTCAGTTTATTGGTATTAATTCATATATATACGATAAATATGATGCACACTCATAATTCATTAGATAATAACCTTTAATACTCCTTTTTCAATCATTTACTTGTTTCTCGTTAAAATACTGAGTAAGATATTGAAAAGGGGAGAAGTTCGGTTTTTATTGCATATATCGACGTTTCAGCCGGAATAGAGCGGTTTTACGTGTACATCTTCCATCGGTAATATAAACGAATAATCAGGAACATTATAGTTAATCTAATGAAAACACATTGATTTTTATAATTTGTATTGGAAACAACATTGTCATATGTCTTTTCTTGGATCTAAATAATACGAAATCTCACTCTATGATTCGAATTTAAAATCCTCAAAAATGGTAAAATAGTGACTTTTTTCACGTTTTTCATGTAGTTTGATATTACGTATATATGTTCGTTTTTACCAATATTTCGATACTATTTCATGTATTATCACAATATGTGATTTGGCCTTCAAATCGCAGAATTTCGCATAATATTGCATTTCAAGCAGGTTTTCTTGCACTTTGTTTCGTACGAAAAATCATCGAATTTAGCAATATTTTGACGTTTATCATCCCCTTTTCCTTAATGTGATTTAAACAAAATATCATCGAATTAGACAATATTTTGCCGTTTTTCTACGTTTTTGTGAATTTTCAGTTCATTGGTATTAATTCATATATATACGATAAATATGATGCACACACAGAATTCATTAGATAATAACCTTTAATACTTCCTTTTCAATCATTTATTTGTTTATCGTTAAAATACTGAGAAAGATATTGAAAAGGGGAGAAGTTCGGTTTTTATTGCATATATCGACGTTTCAGCCGGAATAGAGCGGTTTTCTAGTACATCTTCCATCGGTAATATAAACGGAAAATCAGGAACATTTTAGTTAATCTAATGAAAACACATTGATTTTTATCATTTGTATTGGAAATAACATTGTCATATCTCTTTTCATGGATCTAAATAATAGGAAATCTCGCTCTATGATTCTAAGTGAAAATCCTCTAATATGGTAAAATAGTGATTTTTTTCATGTTTTTCATGTAGTTTAATATTACGTATATATATTCGTTTTTACCAATATTTCGATACTATTTCATGTAGTATCACAATATGTTATTTGTCTTTCAAATCTCAGAATTTCGCATAATATTGCATTTTAAGCAGGTTTTCTTGCATTTGTTTCGTACGAAAAATCATCGAATTTAGCAATATTTTGATGTTTATCATCCCCTTTTCCTTAATGTGATTTAAACAAAATATCATCGAATTATACAATATTTTGCCGTTTTTCTACGTTTTTGTGAATTTTCAGTTTATTGATATTAATTCATATATATACGATATATATGATGCACACACATAATTCATTAGATTATAACCTTTAATACTCCCTTTTCCATCATTTATTTGTTTCTCGTTTAAATACTGAGTAAGATATTGAAAAGGGGAGAAGTTTGGTTTTTATTGCATATATCGACGTTTCAGCCGGAATAGAGCGGTTTTCTTGTACATCTTCCATCGGTAATATAAACGGAAAATCAGGTACATTTTTGTTTATTCAAATGAAAACTCATTGATTTTTATCATTTGTATTGGAAACAACATTGTCATATGTCTTTTCTTGGATCTAAATAATAGGAAATCTCGCTCTATGATTCGAAGTGAAAATCCTCTAATATGGTAAAATAGTGATTTTTTTCATGTTTTTCTTGTAGTTTGATATTACGTATATATATTCGTTTTTACCAATATTTCGATAGTATTTCATGTAGTATCACAATATGTGATTTGGCCTTCAAATCTCAGAATTTCGCATAATATTGCATTTTAAGCAGGTTTTCTTGCATTTTGTTTCGTACGAAAAATCACCGAATTTAGCAGTATTTGGACGATTATCATCCTCTTTTCCTTAATGTGATTTAAACAAAATATCATCGAATTTGACAATATTTTGCCGTTTTTCTACGTTTTTGAGAATTTTCAGTTTATTGGTATTAATTCATATATATACGATAAATATGATGCACACTCATAATTCATTAGATAATAACCTTTAATACTCCCTTTTCAATCATTTACATGTTTCTCGTTAAAATTCTGAGTAAGATATTGAAAAGGGGAGAAGTTCGGTTTTTATTGCATATATCAACGTTTCAGCCGGAATAGAGCGGTTTTACGTGTACATCTTCCATCGGTAATATAAACGGAAAATCAGGAACATTTTTGTTTATTCAAATGAAAACTCATTGATTTTTATCATTGGAAACAACTTGTATTGGAAACAACATTGTCATACGTCTTTTCTTGGATCTAAATAATACGAAATCTCACTATATGATTCGAAGTTAAAATCCTCAAATATGGTAAAATAGTGACTTTTTTCACGTTTTTCATGTAGTTTGATATTAAGTATATATATTCGTTTTACCAATATTTCGATACTATTTCATGTATTATCACAATATGTGATTTGGCCTTCAAATCTCAGAATTTCGCATAATATTGCATTTTAAGCAGGTTTTCTTGCATTTTGTTTCGTACAAAAAATCATCG
Organism: Procambarus clarkii; assembly: GCF_040958095.1. Lineage (NCBI taxonomy): Eukaryota > Metazoa > Arthropoda > Malacostraca > Decapoda > Cambaridae > Procambarus > Procambarus clarkii. The sequence goes on from NC_091186.1 coordinate 97,236, forward strand.
AATTTAGCAATATTTTGACGTTTATCATCCCCTTTTCCTTAATGTGATTTAAACAAAATATCATCGAATTAAACAATATTTTGCCGTTTTTCTACGTTTTTGTGAATTTTCAGTTTATTGGTACTAATTCATATATATACGATGAATATGATGCACACACATAATTCATTAGATAATAACCTTTAATACTTACTTTTACTAATACTTTACTTATTTATTTGTTTCTCGTTTAAATACTGAGTAAGATATTGAAAAGGGGAGAAGTTCGGTTTTTATTGCATATATCGACGTTTCAGCCGGAATAGAGCGGTTTTCTTGTACATCTTCCATCGGTAATATAAACGGAAAATGAGGAACATTTTAGTTAATTCTAATGAAAACACATTGATTCTTATCATTTGCATTGGAAACAACATTGTCATATGTCTTTTCTTGGATCTAAATAATACGAAACCTCGCTCTATGATTCGAAGTTAAAATCCTCAAATTTGGTAAAATAGTGACTTTTTCAGGTTTTTCATGTAGTTTGATATTACGTATATATATTCGTTTTTACCAATATTTCGATAGTATTTCATGTAGTATCACAATATGTGATTTGGCCTTCAAATCTCAGAATTTCGCATAATATTGCATTTCAAGCAGGTTTTCTTGCATTTTGTTTCGTACGAAAAATCACCGAATTTAGCAGTATTTTGACGTTTATCATCCCCTTTTCCTAAATGTGATTTAAACAAAATATCATCGAATTAGACAATATTTTGCCGTTTTTCTACGTTTTTGAGAATTTTCAGTTTATTGGTATTAATTCATATATATACGATAAATATGATGCACACTCATAATTCATTAGATAATAACCTTTAATACTCCCTTTTCAATCATTTACATGTTTCTCGTTAAAATTCTGAGTAAGATATTGAAAAGGGGAGAAGTTCGGTTTTTATTGCATATATCGACGTTTCAGCCGGAATAGAGCGGTTTTACGTGTACATCTTCCATCGGTAATATAAACGGAAAATCAGGAACATTTTAGTTAATCTAATGAAAACACATTGATTTTTATCGTTTGTATTGGAAAAACCATTGTCATATCCCTTTTCATGGATCTAAATAATAGGAAATCTCGCTCTATGATTCGAAGTGAAAATCCTCTAATATGGTAAAATAGTGATTTTTTTCATGTTTTTCATGTAGTTTGATATTACGTATATATATTCGTTTTTACCAATATTTCGATACTATTTCATGTAGTATCACAATATGTGATTTGTCCTTCAAATCTCAGAATTTCGCATAATATTGCATTTTAAGCAGGTTTTCTTGCATTTTGTTTCGTACGAAAAATCATCGAATTTAGCAATATTTTGACGTTTATCATCCCCTTTTCCTTAATGTGATTTAAACAAAATATCATCGAATTATACAATATTTTGCCGTTTTTCTACGTTTTTGTGAATTTTCAGTTTATTGGTATTAATTCATATATATACGATAAATATGATGCACACACATAATTCATTAGATTATAACCTTTAATACTCCCTTTTCAATCATTTATTTGTTTCTCGTTTAAATAATGAGTAAGATATTGAAAAGGGGAGAAGTTCGGTTTTTATTGCATATATCGACGTTTCAGCCGGATTAGAGCGGTTTTCTTGTACATCTTCCATTGGTAATATAAACGGAAAATCAGGTACATTTTTGTTTATTCAAATGAAAACTCATTGATTTTTATCATTGGAAACAACTTGTATTGGAAACAACATTGTCATACGTCTTTTCTTGGATCTAAATAATACGAAATCTCACTCTATGATTCGAAGTTAAAATCCTCAAATATGGTAAAATAGTGACTTTTTCACGTTTTTCATGTAGTTTGATATTAAGTATATATATTCGTTTTTACCAATATTTCGATACTATTTCATGTATTATCACAATATGTGATTTGGCCTTCAAATCTCAGAATTTCGCATAATATTGCATTTTAAGCAGGTTTTCTTGCATTTTGTTTCGTACGAAAAATCATCGAATTTAGCAATATTTTGACGTTTATCATCCCCTTTTCCTTAATGTGATTTAAACAAAATATCATCGAATTAGACAATATTTTGCCGTTTTTCTACGTTTTTGTGAATTTTCAGTTTATTGGTATTAATTCATATATATACGATGAATATGATGCACACACATAATTCATTAGATAATAACCTTTAATACTTACTTTTACTAATACTTTACTTATTTATTTGTTTCTCGTTTAAATACTGAGTAAGATATTGAAAAGGGGAGAAGTTCGGTTTTTATTGCATATATCGACGTTTCAGCCGGAATAGAGCGGTTTTCTTGTACATCTTCCATCGGTAATATAAACGGAAAATGAGGAACATTTTAGTTAATTCTAATGAAAACACATTGATTCTTATCATTTGCATTGGAAACAACATTGTCATATGTCTTTTCTTGGATCTAAATAATACGAAATCTCACTCTATGATTCGAAGTTAAAATCCTCAAATATGGTAAAATAGTGACTTTTTTCACGTTTTTCATGTAGTTTGATATTAAGTATATATATTCGTTTTTACCAATATTTCGATACTATTTCATGTATTATCACAATATGTGATTTGGCCTTCAAATCTCAGAATTTCGCATAATATTGCATTTCAAGCAGGTTTTCTTGCATTTTGTTTCGTACGAAAAATCACCGAATTTAGCAGTATTTTGACTTTTATCATCCCCTTTTCCTTAATGTGATTTTAACAAAATATCATCGAATTAGACAATATTTTGCCGTTTTTCTACGTTTTTGTGAATTTTCAGTTTATTGGTATTAATTCATATATATACGATAAATATGATGTACACTCATAATTCATTAGATAATAACCTTTAATACTCCCTTTTCAATCATTTACTTGTTTCTCATTAAAATACTGAGTAAGATATTGAAAAGGGGAGAAGTTCGGTTTTTATTGCATATATCGACGTTTCAGCCGGAATAGATCGGTTTTACGTGTACATCTTCCATCAGTAATATAAACGAATAATCAGGAACATTATAGTTAATCTAATGAAAACACATTGATTTTTATCATTTGTATTGGAAACAACATTGTCATATATCTTTTCTTGGATCTAAATAATACGAAACCTCGCTCTATGATTCGAAGTTAAAATCCTCAAATTTGGTAAAATAGTGACTTTTTCAGGTTTTTCATGTAGTTTGATATTACGTATATATATTCGTTTTTACCAATATTTCGATAGTATTTCATGTAGTATCACAATATGTGATTTGGCCTTCAAATCTCAGAATTTCGCATAATATTGCATTTCAAGCAGGTTTTCTTGCATTTTGTTTCGTACGAAAAATCACCGAATTTAGCAGTATTTTGACGTTTATCATCCCCTTTTCCTAAATGTGATTTAAACAAAATATCATCGAATTAAACAATATTTTGCCGTTTTTCTACGTTTTTGTGAATTTTCAGTTTATTGGTACTAATTCATATATATACGATGAATATGATGCACACACATAATTCATTAGATAATAACCTTTAATACTTACTTTTACTAATACTTTACTTATTTATTTGTTTCTCGTTTAAATACTGAGTAAGATATTGAAAAGGGGAGAAGTTCGGTTTTTATTGCATATATCGACGTTTCAGCCGGAATAGAGCGGTTTTCTTGTACATCTTCCATCGGTAATATAAACGGAAAATGAGGAACATTTTAGTTAATTCTAATGAAAACACATTGATTCTTATCATTTGCATTGGAAACAACATTGTCATATGTCTTTTCTTGGATCTAAATAATACGAAACCTCGCTCTATGATTCGAAGTTAAAATCCTCAAATTTGGTAAAATAGTGACTTTTTCAGGTTTTTCATGTAGTTTGATATTACGTATATATATTCGTTTTTACCAATATTTCGATAGTATTTCATGTAGTATCACAATATGTGATTTGGCCTTCAAATCTCAGAATTTCGCATAATATTGCATTTCAAGCAGGTTTTCTTGCATTTTGTTTCGTACGAAAAATCACCGAATTTAGCAGTATTTTGACGTTTATCATCCCCTTTTCCTAAATGTGATTTAAACAAAATATCATCGAATTAGACAATATTTTGCCGTTTTTCTACGTTTTTGAGAATTTTCAGTTTATTGGTATTAATTCATATATATACGATAAATATGATGCACACTCATAATTCATTAGATAATAACCTTTAATACTCCCTTTTCAATCATTTACATGTTTCTCGTTAAAATTCTGAGTAAGATATTGAAAAGGGGAGAAGTTCGGTTTTTATTGCATATATCGACGTTTCAGCCGGAATAGAGCGGTTTTACGTGTACATCTTCCATCGGTAATATAAACGGAAAATCAGGAACATTTTAGTTAATCTAATGAAAACACATTGATTTTTATCGTTTGTATTGGAAAAACCATTGTCATATCCCTTTTCATGGATCTAAATAATAGGAAATCTCGCTCTATGATTCGAAGTGAAAATCCTCTAATATGGTAAAATAGTGATTTTTTTCATGTTTTTCATGTAGTTTGATATTACGTATATATATTCGTTTTTACCAATATTTCGATACTATTTCATGTAGTATCACAATATGTGATTTGTCCTTCAAATCTCAGAATTTCGCATAATATTGCATTTTAAGCAGGTTTTCTTGCATTTTGTTTCGTACGAAAAATCATCGAATTTAGCAATATTTTGACGTTTATCATCCCCTTTTCCTTAATGTGATTTAAACAAAATATCATCGAATTATACAATATTTTGCCGTTTTTCTACGTTTTTGTGAATTTTCAGTTTATTGGTATTAATTCATATATATACGATAAATATGATGCACACACATAATTCATTAGATTATAACCTTTAATACTCCCTTTTCAATCATTTATTTGTTTCTCGTTTAAATAATGAGTAAGATATTGAAAAGGGGAGAAGTTCGGTTTTTATTGCATATATCGACGTTTCAGCCGGATTAGAGCGGTTTTCTTGTACATCTTCCATTGGTAATATAAACGGAAAATCAGGTACATTTTTGTTTATTCAAATGAAAACTCATTGATTTTTATCATTGGAAACAACTTGTATTGGAAACAACATTGTCATACGTCTTTTCTTGGATCTAAATAATACGAAATCTCACTCTATGATTCGAAGTTAAAATCCTCAAATATGGTAAAATAGTGACTTTTTCACGTTTTTCATGTAGTTTGATATTAAGTATATATATTCGTTTTTACCAATATTTCGATACTATTTCATGTATTATCACAATATGTGATTTGGCCTTCAAATCTCAGAATTTCGCATAATATTGCATTTTAAGCAGGTTTTCTTGCATTTTGTTTCGTACGAAAAATCATCGAATTTAGCAATATTTTGACGTTTATCATCCCCTTTTCCTTAATGTGATTTAAACAAAATATCATCGAATTAGACAATATTTTGCCGTTTTTCTACGTTTTTGTGAATTTTCAGTTTATTGGTATTAATTCATATATATACGATGAATATGATGCACACACATAATTCATTAGATAATAACCTTTAATACTTACTTTTACTAATACTTTACTTATTTATTTGTTTCTCGTTTAAATACTGAGTAAGATATTGAAAAGGGGAGAAGTTCGGTTTTTATTGCATATATCGACGTTTCAGCCGGAATAGAGCGGTTTTCTTGTACATCTTCCATCGGTAATATAAACGGAAAATGAGGAACATTTTAGTTAATTCTAATGAAAACACATTGATTCTTATCATTTGCATTGGAAACAACATTGTCATATGTCTTTTCTTGGATCTAAATAATACGAAATCTCACTCTATGATTCGAAGTTAAAATCCTCAAATATGGTAAAATAGTGACTTTTTTCACGTTTTTCATGTAGTTTGATATTAAGTATATATATTCGTTTTTACCAATATTTCGATACTATTTCATGTATTATCACAATATGTGATTTGGCCTTCAAATCTCAGAATTTCGCATAATATTGCATTTCAAGCAGGTTTTCTTGCATTTTGTTTCGTACGAAAAATCACCGAATTTAGCAGTATTTTGACTTTTATCATCCCCTTTTCCTTAATGTGATTTTAACAAAATATCATCGAATTAGACAATATTTTGCCGTTTTTCTACGTTTTTGTGAATTTTCAGTTTATTGGTATTAATTCATATATATACGATAAATATGATGTACACTCATAATTCATTAGATAATAACCTTTAATACTCCCTTTTCAATCATTTACTTGTTTCTCATTAAAATACTGAGTAAGATATTGAAAAGGGGAGAAGTTCGGTTTTTATTGCATATATCGACGTTTCAGCCGGAATAGATCGGTTTTACGTGTACATCTTCCATCAGTAATATAAACGAATAATCAGGAACATTATAGTTAATCTAATGAAAACACATTGATTTTTATCATTTGTATTGGAAACAACATTGTCATATGTCTTTTCTTGGATCTAAATAATACGAAATCTCACTCTATGTTTCGAAGTTAAAATCCTCAAATATGGTAAAATAGTGACTTTTTTCACGTTTTTCATGTAGTTTGATATTAAGTATATATATTCGTTTTTACCAATATTTCGATACTATTTCATGTATTATCACAATATGTGATTTGGCCTTCAAATCTCAGAATTTCGCATAATATTGCATTTTAAGCAGGTTTTCTTGCATTTTGTTTCGTACAAAAATTATCGAATTTAGCAATATTTTGACGTTTATCATCCCCTTTTCCTTAATGTGATTTAAACAAAATATCATCGAATTAGACAATATTTTGCCGTTTTTCTACGTTTTTGTGAATTTTCAGTTTATTGGTATTAATTCATATATATACGATAAATATGATGTACACTCATAATTCATTAGATAATAACCTTTAATACTCCCTTTTCAATCATTTACTTGTTTCTCATTAAAATACTGAGTAAGATATTGAAAAGGGGAGAAGTTCGGTTTTTATTGCATATATCGACGTTTCAGCCGGAATAGAGCGGTTTTCTTGTACATCTTCCATCGGTAATATAAACGGAAAATCAGGTACATTTTTGTTTATTCAAATGAAAACTCATTGATTTTTATCATTTGTATTGGAAACAACATTGTCATATGTCTTTTCTTGGATCTAAATAATACGAAATCTCACTCTATGTTTCGAAGTTAAAATCCTCAAATATGGTAAAATAGTGACTTTTTTCACGTTTTTCATGTAGTTTGATATTAAGTATATATATTCGTTTTTACCAATATTTCGATACTATTTCATGTATTATCACAATATGTGATTTGGCCTTCAAATCTCAGAATTTCGCATAATATTGCATTTTAAGCAGGTTTTCTTGCATTTTGTTTCGTACAAAAATTATCGAATTTAGCAATATTTTGACGTTTATCATCCCCTTTTCCTTAATGTGATTTAAACAAAATATCATCGAATTAGACAATATTTTGCCGTTTTTCTACGTTTTTGTGAATTTTCAGTTTATTGGTATTAATTCATATATATACGATAAATATGATGTACACTCATAATTCATTAGATAATAACCTTTAATACTCCCTTTTCAATCATTTACTTGTTTCTCATTAAAATACTGAGTAAGATATTGAAAAGGGGAGAAGTTCGGTTTTTATTGCATATATCGACGTTTCAGCTGGAATAGAGCGGTTTTCTTGTACATCTTCCATCGGTAATATAAACGGAAAATCAGGTACATTTTTGTTTATTCAAATGAAAACTCATTGATTTTTATCATTTGTATTGGAAACAACATTGTCATATGTCTTTTCTTGGATCTAAATAATAGGAAATCTCGCTCTATGATTCGAAGTGAAAATCCTCTAATATGGTAAAATAGTGATTTTTTTCATGTTTTTCTTGTAGTTTGATATTTCGTGTATATATTCGTTTTTACCAATATTTCGATAGTATTTCATGTAGTATCACAATATGTGATTTGGCCTTCAAATCTCAGAATTTCGCATAATATTGCATTTCATGCAGGTTTTCTTGCATTTTGTTTCGTACGAAAAATCACCGAATTTAGCAGTATTTTGACGTTTATCATCCTCTTTTCCTTAATGTGATTTAAACAAATTATCATCGAATTAGACAATATTTTGCCGTTTTTCTACGTTTTTGTGAATTTTCAGTTTATTGGTATTAATTCATATATATACGATAAATATGATGCACACTCATAATTCATTAGATAATAACCTTTAATACTCCCTTTTCAATCATTTACTTGTTTCTCGTTAAAATACTGAGTAAGATATTGAAAAGGGGAGAAGTTCGGTTTTTATTGCATATATCGACGTTTCAGCCGGAATAGAGCGGTTTTACGTGTACATCTTCCATCGGTAATATAAACGAATAATCAGGAACATTATAGTTAATCTAATGAAAACACATTGATTTTTATCATTTGTATTGGAAACAACATTGTCATATATCTTTTCTTGGATCTAAATAATACGAAATCTCACTCTATGATTCGAAGTTAAAATCCTCAAATATGGTAAAATAGTGACTTTTTTCACGTTTTTCATGTAGTTTGATATTAAGTATATATATTCGTTTTTACAAATATTTCGATACTATTTCATGTATTATCACAATATGTGATTTGGCCTTCAAATCTCAGAATTTCGCATAATATTGCATTTTAAGCAGGTTTTCTTGCATTTTGTTTCGTACGAAAAATCATCGAATTTAGCAATATTTTGACGTTTATCATCCCCTTTTCCTCAATGTGATTTAAACAAAATATCATCGAATTAGACAATATTTTGCCGTTTTTCTACATTTTTGTGAATTTTCAGTTTATTGGTATTAATTCATATATATACGATAAATATGATGCACACTCATAATTCATTAGATAATAACCTTTAATACTCCCTTTTCAATCATTTACTTGTTTCTCGTTAAAATACTGAGTAAGATATTGAAAAGGGGAGAAGTTCGGTTTTTATTGCATATATCGACGTTTCAGCCGGAATAGAGCGGTTTTACGTGTACATCTTCCATCGGTAATATAAACGAATAATCAGGAACATTATAGTTAATCCAATGAAAACACATTGATTTTTATCATTTGTATTGGAAACAACATTGTCATATGTCTTTTCTTGGATCTAAATAATACGAAATCTCACTCTATGATTCGAAGTTAAAATCCTCAAATATGGTAAAATAGTGACTTTTTTCACATTTTTCATGTAGTTTGATATTAAGTATATATATTCGTTTTTACCAATATTTCGATACTATTTCATGTATTATCACAATATGTGATTTGGCCTTCAAATCTCAGAATTTCGCATAATATTGCATTTTAAGCAGGTTTTCTTGCATTTTGTTTCGTACGAAAAATCATCGAATTTAGCAATATTTTGACGTTTATCATCCCCTTTTCCTTAATGTGATTTAAACAAAATATCATCGAATTAGACAATATTTTGCCGTTTTTCTACGTTTTTGTGAATTTTCAGTTTATTGGTATTAATTCATATATATACGATAAATATGATGCACACTCATAATTCATAAGATAATAACCTTTAATACTCCCTTTTCAATCATTTACTTGTTTCTCGTTAAAATACTGAGTAAGATATTGAAAAGGGGAGAAGTTCGGTTTTTATTGCATATATCGACGTTTCAGCCGGAATAGAGCGGTTTTACGTGTACATCTTCCATCGGTAATATAAACGAATAATCAGGAACATTATAGTTAATCTAATGAAAACACATTGATTTTTATCATTTGTATTGGAAACAACATTGTCATATGTCTTTTCTTGGATCTAAATAATACGAAATCTCACTCTATGATTCGAAGTTAAAATCCTCAAATATGGTAAAATAGTGACTTTTTTCACGTTTTTCATGTAGTTTGATATTAAGTATATATATTCGTTTTTACCAATATTTCGATACTATTTCATGTATTATCACAATATGTGATTTTGCCTTCAAATCTCAGAATTTCGCATAATATTGCATTTTAAGCAGGTTTTCTTGCATTTTGTTTCGTACGAAAAATCATCGAATTTAGCAATATTTTGACGTTTATCATCCCCTTTTCCTTAATGTGATTTAAACAAAATATCATCGAATTAGACAATATTTTGCCGTTTTTCTACGTTTTTGTGAATTTTCAGTTTATTGGTATTAATTCATATATACACGATAAATATGATGCACACTCATAATTCATTAGATAATAACCTTTAATACTCCCTTTTCAATCATTTACTTGTTTCTCGTTAAAATACTGAGTAAGATATTGAAAAGGGGAGAAGTTCGGTTTTTATTGCATATATCGACGTTTCAGCCGGAATAGAGCGGTTTTACGTGTACATCTTCCATCGGTAATATAAACGAATAATCAGGAACATTATAGTTAATCTAATGAAAACACATTGATTTTTAGCATTTGTATTGGAAACAACATTGTCATATGTCTTTTCTTGGATCTAAATAATACGAAATCTCACTCTATGATTCGAAGTTAAAATCCTCAAATATGGTAAAATAGTGACTTTTTTCACGTTTTTTATGTAGTTTGATATTAAGTATATATATTCGTTTTTACCAATATTTCGATACTATTTCATGTATTATCACAATATGTGATTTGGCCTTCAAATCTCAGAATTTCGCATAATATTGCATTTTAAGCAGGTTTTCTTGCATTTTGTTTCGTACGAAAAATCATCGAATTTAGCAATATTTTGACGTTTATCATCCCCTTTTCCTTAATGTGATTTAAACAAAATATCATCGAATTAGACAATATTTTGCCGTTTTTCTACGTTTTTGTGAATTTTCAGTTTATTGGTATTAATTCATATATATACGATAAATATGATGCACACTCATAATTCATTAGATAATAACCTTTAATACTCCCTTTTCAATCATTTACTTGTTTCTCGTTAAAATACTGAGTAAGATATTGAAAAGGGGAGAAGTTCGGTTTTTATTGCATATATCGACGTTTCAGTCGGAATAGAGCGGTTTTACGTGTACATCTTCCATCGGTAATATAAACGAATAATCAGGAACATTATAGTTAATCTAATGAAAACACATTGATTTTTATCATTTGTATTGGAAACAACATTGTCATATGTCTTTTCTTGGATCTAAAAAATACGGAATCTCACTCTATGATTCGAAGTTAAAATCCTCAAATATGGTAAAATAGTGACTTTTTTCACGTTTTTCATGTAGTTTGATATTAAGTATATATATTCGTTTTTACCAATATTTCGATACTATTTCATGTATTATCACAATATGTGATTTGGCCTTCAAATCTCAGAATTTCGCATAATATTGCATTTTAAGCAGGTTTTCTTCCATTTTGTTTCGTACGAAAAATCATCGAATTTAGCAATATTTTGACGTTTATCATCCCCTTTTCCTTAATGTGATTTAAACAAAATATCATCGAATTAGACAATATTTTGCCGTTTTTCTACGTTTTTGTGAATTTTCAGTTTATTGGTATTAATTCATATATATACGATAAATTTGATGCACACTCATAATTCATTAGATAATAACCTTTAATACTCCCTTTTCAATCATTTACTTGTTTCTCGTTAAAATACTGAGTAAGATATTGAAAAGGGGAGAAGTTCGGTTTTTATTGCATATATCGACGTTTCAGCCGGAATAGAGCGGTTTTACGTGTACATCTTCCATCGGTAATATAAACGAATAATCAGGAACATTATAGTTAATCTAATGAAAACACATTGATTTTTATCATTTGTATTGGAAACAACATTGTCATATGTCTTTTCTTGGATCTAAATAATACGAAATCTCACTCTATGATTCGAAGTTAAAATCCTCAAATATGGTAAAATAGTGACTTTTTTCACGTTTTTCATGTAGTTTGATATTAAGTATATATATTCGTTTTTACCAATATTTCGATACTATTTCATGTATTATCACAATATGTGATTTGGCCTTCAAATCTCAGAATTTCGCATAATATTGCATTTTAAGCAGGTTTTCTTGCATTTTGTTTCGTACGAAAAATCATCGAATTTAGCAATATTTTGACGTTTATCATCCCCTTTTCCTTAATGTGATTTAAACAAAATATCATCGAATTAGACAATATTTTGCCGTTTTTCTACGTTTTTGTGAATTTTCAGTTTATTGGTATTAATTCATATATATACGATAAATATGATGCACACTCATAATTCATTAGATAATAACCTTTCTTGCATTTTGTTTCGTACGAAAAATCATCGAATTTAGCAATATTTTGACGTTTATCATCCCCTTTTCCTTAATGTGATTTAAACAAATTATCATCGAATTAGACAATATTTTGCCGTTTTTCTACGTTTTTGTGAATTTTCAGTTTATTGGTATTAATTCATATATATACGATAAATATGATGCACACTCATAATTCATTAGATAATAACCTTTAATACTCCCTTTTCAATCATTTACTTGTTTCTCGTTAAAATACTGAGTAAGATATTGAAAAGGGGAGAAGTTCGGTTTTTATTGCATATATCGACGTTTCAGCCGGAATAGAGCGGTTTTACATGTACATCTTCCATCGGTAATATAAACGAATAATCAGGAACATTATAGTTAATCTAATGAAAACACATTGATTTTTATCATTTGTATTGGAAACAACATTGTCATATGTCTTTTCTTGGATCTAAATAATACGAAATCTCACTCTATGATTCGAAGTTAAAATCCTCAAATATGGTAAAATAGTGACTTTTTTCACGTTTTTCATGTAGTTTGATATTAAGTATATATATTCGTTTTTACAAATATTTCGATACTATTTCATGTATTATCACAATATGTGATTTGGCCTTCAAATCTCAGAATTTCGCATAATATTGCATTTTAAGCAGGTTTTCTTGCATTTTGTTTCGTACGAAAAATCATCGAATTTAGCAATATTTTGACGTTTATCATCCCCTTTTCTTCAATGTGATTTAAACAAAATATCATCGAATTAGACAATATTTTGCCGTTTTTCTACATTTTTGTGAATTTTCAGTTTATTGGTATTAATTCATATATATACGATAAATATGATGCACACTCATAATTCATTAGATAATAACCTTTAATACTCCCTTTTCAATCATTTACTTGTTTCTCGTTAAAATACTGAGTAAGATATTGAAAAGGGGAGAAGTTCGGTTTTTATTGCATATATCGACGTTTCAGCCGGAATAGAGCGGTTTTACATGTACATCTTCCATCGGTAATATAAACGAATAATCAGGAACATTATAGTTAATCTAATGAAAACACATTGATTTTTATCATTTGTATTGGAAACAACATTGTCATATGTCTTTTCTTCGATCTAAATAATACGAAATCTCACTCTATGATTCGAAGTTAAAATCCTCAAATATGGTAAAATAGTGACTTTTTCACATTTTTCATGTAGTTTGATATTAAGTATATATATTCGTTTTTACCAATATTTCGATACTATTTCATGTATTATCACAATATGTGATTTGGCCTTCAAATCTCAGAATTTCGCATAATATTGCATTTTAAGCAGGTTTTCTTGCATTTTGTTTCGTACGAAAAATCATCGAATTTAGCAATATTTTGACGTTTATCATCCCCTTTTCCTTAATGTGATTTAAACAAAATATCATCGAATTAGACAATATTTTGCCGTTTTTCTACGTTTTTGTGAATTTTCAGTTTATTGGTATTAATTCATATATATACGATAAATATGATGCACACTCATAATTCATTAGATAACAACCTTTAATACTCCCTTTTCAATCATTTACTTGTTTCTCGTTAAAATACTGAGTAAGATATTGAAAAGGGGAGAAGTTCGGTTTTTATTGCATATATCGACGTTTCACCCGGAATAGAGCGGTTTTACGTGTACATCTTCCATCGGTAATATAAACGAATAATCAGGAACATTATAGTTAATCTAATGAAAACACATTGATTTTTATCATTTGTATTGGAAACAACATTGTCATATGTCTTTTCTTGGATCTAAATAATACGAAATCTCACTCTATGATTCGAAGTTAAAATCCTCAAATATGGTAAAATAGTGACTTTTTTCACGTTTTTCATGTAGTTTGATATTAAGTATATATATTCGTTTTTACCAATATTTCGATACTATTTCATGTATTATCACAATATGTGATTTTGCCTTCAAATCTCAGAATTTCGCATAATATTGCATTTTAAGCAGGTTTTCTTGCATTTTGTTTCGTACGAAAAATCATCGAATTTAGCAATATTTTGACGTTTATCATCCCCTTTTCCTTAATGTGATTTAAACAAAATATCATCGAATTAGACAATATTTTGCCGTTTTTCTACGTTTTTGTGAATTTTCAGTTTATTGGTATTAATTCATATATACACGATAAATATGATGCACACTCATAATTCATTAGATAATAACCTTTAATACTCCCTTTTCAATCATTTACTTGTTTCTCGTTAAAATACTGAGTAAGATATTGAAAAGGGGAGAAGTTCGGTTTTTATTGCATATATCGACGTTTCAGCCGGAATAGAGCGGTTTTACGTGTACATCTTCCATCGGTAATATAAACGAATAATCAGGAACATTATAGTTAATCTAATGAAAACACATTGATTTTTATCATTTGTATTGGAAACAACATTGTCATATCCCTTTTCATGGATCTAAATAATAGGAAATCTCGCTCTATGATTCGAAGTGAAAATCCTCTAATATGGTAAAATAGTGATTTTTTTCATGTTTTTCATGTAGTTTGATATTACGTATATATATTCGTTTTTACCAATATTTCGATACTATTTCATGTATGTATATATCACAATATATGATTTGTCCTTCAAATCTCAGAATTTCGCATAATATTGCATTTTAAGCAGGTTTTCTTGCATTTTGTTTCGTACGAAAAATCATCGAATTTAGCAATATTTTGACGTTTATCATCCCCTTTTCCTTAATGTGATTTAAACAAAATATCATCGAATTATACAATATTTTGCCGTTTTTCTACGTTTTTGTGAATTTTCAGTTTATTGGTATTAATTCATATATATACGATAAATATGATGCACACACATAATTCATTAGATTATAACCTTTAATACTCCCTTTTCAATCATTTATTTGTTTCTCGTTTAAATAATGAGTAAGATATTGAAAAGGGGAGAAGTTCGGTTTTTATTGCATATATCGACGTTTCAGCCGGATTAGAGCGGTTTTCTTGTACATCTTCCATTGGTAATATAAACGGAAAATCAGGTACATTTTTGTTTATTCAAATGAAAACTCATTGATTTTTATCATTGGAAACAACTTGTATTGGAAACAACATTGTCATACGTCTTTTCTTGGATCTAAATAATACGAAATCTCACTCTATGATTCGAAGTTAAAATCCTCAAATATGGTAAAATAGTGACTTTTTCACGTTTTTCATGTAGTTTGATATTAAGTATATATATTCGTTTTTACCAATATTTCGATACTATTTCATGTATTATCACAATATGTGATTTGGCCTTCAAATCTCAGAATTTCGCATAATATTGCATTTTAAGCAGGTTTTCTTGCATTTTGTTTCGTACGAAAAATCATCGAATTTAGCAATATTTTGACGTTTATCATCCCCTTTTCCTTAATGTGATTTAAACAAAATATCATCGAATTAGACAATATTTTGCCGTTTTTCTACGTTTTTGTGAATTTTCAGTTTATTGGTATTAATTCATATATATACGATGAATATGATGCACACACATAATTCATTAGATAATAACCTTTAATACTTACTTTTACTAATACTTTACTTATTTATTTGTTTCTCGTTTAAATACTGAGTAAGATATTGAAAAGGGGAGAAGTTCGGTTTTTATTGCATATATCGACGTTTCAGCCGGAATAGAGCGGTTTTCTTGTACATCTTCCATCGGTAATATAAACGGAAAATGAGGAACATTTTAGTTAATTCTAATGAAAACACATTGATTCTTATCATTTGCATTGGAAACAACATTGTCATATGTCTTTTCTTGGATCTAAATAATACGAAATCTCACTCTATGATTCGAAGTTAAAATCCTCAAATATGGTAAAATAGTGACTTTTTTCACGTTTTTCATGTAGTTTGATATTAAGTATATATATTCGTTTTTACCAATATTTCGATACTATTTCATGTATTATCACAATATGTGATTTGGCCTTCAAATCTCAGAATTTCGCATAATATTGCATTTCAAGCAGGTTTTCTTGCATTTTGTTTCGTACGAAAAATCACCGAATTTAGCAGTATTTTGACTTTTATCATCCCCTTTTCCTTAATGTGATTTTAACAAAATATCATCGAATTAGACAATATTTTGCCGTTTTTCTACGTTTTTGTGAATTTTCAGTTTATTGGTATTAATTCATATATATACGATAAATATGATGTACACTCATAATTCATTAGATAATAACCTTTAATACTCCCTTTTCAATCATTTACTTGTTTCTCATTAAAATACTGAGTAAGATATTGAAAAGGGGAGAAGTTCGGTTTTTATTGCATATATCGACGTTTCAGCCGGAATAGATCGGTTTTACGTGTACATCTTCCATCAGTAATATAAACGAATAATCAGGAACATTATAGTTAATCTAATGAAAACACATTGATTTTTATCATTTGTATTGGAAACAACATTGTCATATGTCTTTTCTTGGATCTAAATAATACGAAATCTCACTCTATGTTTCGAAGTTAAAATCCTCAAATATGGTAAAATAGTGACTTTTTTCACGTTTTTCATGTAGTTTGATATTAAGTATATATATTCGTTTTTACCAATATTTCGATACTATTTCATGTATTATCACAATATGTGATTTGGCCTTCAAATCTCAGAATTTCGCATAATATTGCATTTTAAGCAGGTTTTCTTGCATTTTGTTTCGTACAAAAATTATCGAATTTAGCAATATTTTGACGTTTATCATCCCCTTTTCCTTAATGTGATTTAAACAAAATATCATCGAATTAGACAATATTTTGCCGTTTTTCTACGTTTTTGTGAATTTTCAGTTTATTGGTATTAATTCATATATATACGATAAATATGATGTACACTCATAATTCATTAGATAATAACCTTTAATACTCCCTTTTCAATCATTTACTTGTTTCTCATTAAAATACTGAGTAAGATATTGAAAAGGGGAGAAGTTCGGTTTTTATTGCATATATCGACGTTTCAGCCGGAATAGAGCGGTTTTCTTGTACATCTTCCATCGGTAATATAAACGGAAAATCAGGTACATTTTTGTTTATTCAAATGAAAACTCATTGATTTTTATCATTTGTATTGGAAACAACATTGTCATATGTCTTTTCTTGGATCTAAATAATAGGAAATCTCGCTCTATGATTCGAAGTGAAAATCCTCTAATATGGTAAAATAGTGATTTTTTTCATGTTTTTCTTGTAGTTTGATATTTCGTGTATATATTCGTTTTTACCAATATTTCGATAGTATTTCATGTAGTATCACAATATGTGATTTGGCCTTCAAATCTCAGAATTTCGCATAATATTGCATTTCATGCAGGTTTTCTTGCATTTTGTTTCGTACGAAAAATCACCGAATTTAGCAGTATTTTGACGTTTATCATCCTCTTTTCCTTAATGTGATTTAAACAAATTATCATCGAATTAGACAATATTTTGCCGTTTTTCTACGTTTTTGTGAATTTTCAGTTTATTGGTATTAATTCATATATATACGATAAATATGATGCACACTCATAATTCATTAGATAATAACCTTTAATACTCCCTTTTCAATCATTTACTTGTTTCTCGTTAAAATACTGAGTAAGATATTGAAAAGGGGAGAAGTTCGGTTTTTATTGCATATATCGACGTTTCAGCCGGAATAGAGCGGTTTTACGTGTACATCTTCCATCGGTAATATAAACGAATAATCAGGAACATTATAGCTAATCTAATGAAAACACATTGATTTTTATCATTTGTATTGGAAACAACATTGTCATATATCTTTTCTTGGATCTAAATAATACGAAATCTCACTCTATGATTCGAAGTTAAAATCCTCAAATATGGTAAAATAGTGACTTTTTTCACGTTTTTCATGTAGTTTGATATTAAGTATATATATTCGTTTTTACAAATATTTCGATACTATTTCATGTATTATCACAATATGTGATTTGGCCTTCAAATCTCAGAATTTCGCATAATATTGCATTTTAAGCAGGTTTTCTTGCATTTTGTTTCGTACGAAAAATCATCGAATTTAGCAATATTTTGACGTTTATCATCCCCTTTTCCTCAATGTGATTTAAACAAAATATCATCGAATTAGACAATATTTTGCCGTTTTTCTACATTTTTGTGAATTTTCAGTTTATTGGTATTAATTCATATATATACGATAAATATGATGCACACTCATAATTCATTAGATAATAACCTTTAATACTCCCTTTTCAATCATTTACTTGTTTCTCGTTAAAATACTGAGTAAGATATTGAAAAGGGGAGAAGTTCGGTTTTTATTGCATATATCGACGTTTCAGCCGGAATAGAGCGGTTTTACGTGTACATCTTCCATCGGTAATATAAACGAATAATCAGGAACATTATAGTTAATCCAATGAAAACACATTGATTTTTATCATTTGTATTGGAAACAACATTGTCATATGTCTTTTCTTGGATCTAAATAATACGAAATCTCACTCTATGATTCGAAGTTAAAATCCTCAAATATGGTAAAATAGTGACTTTTTTCACATTTTTCATGTAGTTTGATATTAAGTATATATATTCGTTTTTACCAATATTTCGATACTATTTCATGTATTATCACAATATGTGATTTGGCCTTCAAATCTCAGAATTTCGCATAATATTGCATTTTAAGCAGGTTTTCTTGCATTTTGTTTCGTACGAAAAATCATCGAATTTAGCAATATTTTGACGTTTATCATCCCCTTTTCCTTAATGTGATTTAAACAAAATATCATCGAATTAGACAATATTTTGCCGTTTTTCTACGTTTTTGTGAATTTTCAGTTTATTGGTATTAATTCATATATATACGATAAATATGATGCACACTCATAATTCATTAGATAATAACCTTTAATACTCCCTTTTCAATCATTTACTTGTTTCTCGTTAAAATACTGAGTAAGATATTGAAAAGGGGAGAAGTTCGGTTTTTATTGCATATATCGACGTTTCAGCCGGAATAGAGCGGTTTTACGTGTACATCTTCCATCGGTAATATAAACGAATAATCAGGAACATTATAGTTAATCTAATGAAAACACATTGATTTTTATCATTTGTATTGGAAACAACATTGTCATATGTCTTTTCTTGGATCTAAATAATACGAAATCTCACTCTATGATTCGAAGTTAAAATCCTCAAATATGGTAAAATAGTGACTTTTTTCACGTTTTTCATGTAGTTTGATATTAAGTATATATATTCGTTTTTACCAATATTTCGATACTATTTCATGTATTATCACAATATGTGATTTTGCCTTCAAATCTCAGAATTTCGCATAATATTGCATTTTAAGCAGGTTTTCTTGCATTTTGTTTCGTACGAAAAATCATCGAATTTAGCAATATTTTGACGTTTATCATCCCCTTTTCCTTAATGTGATTTAAACAAAATATCATCGAATTAGACAATATTTTGCCGTTTTTCTACGTTTTTGTGAATTTTCAGTTTATTGGTATTAATTCATATATACACGATAAATATGATGCACACTCATAATTCATTAGATAATAACCTTTAATACTCCCTTTTCAATCATTTACTTGTTTCTCGTTAAAATACTGAGTAAGATATTGAAAAGGGGAGAAGTTCGGTTTTTATTGCATATATCGACGTTTCAGCCGGAATAGAGCGGTTTTACGTGTACATCTTCCATCGGTAATATAAACGAATAATCAGGAACATTATAGTTAATCTAATGAAAACACATTGATTTTTAGCATTTGTATTGGAAACAACATTGTCATATGTCTTTTCTTGGATCTAAATAATACGAAATCTCACTCTATGATTCGAAGTTAAAATCCTCAAATATGGTAAAATAGTGACTTTTTTCACGTTTTTTATGTAGTTTGATATTAAGTATATATATTCGTTTTTACCAATATTTCGATACTATTTCATGTATTATCACAATATGTGATTTGGCCTTCAAATCTCAGAATTTCGCATAATATTGCATTTTAAGCAGGTTTTCTTGCATTTTGTTTCGTACGAAAAATCATCGAATTTAGCAATATTTTGACGTTTATCATCCCCTTTTCCTTAATGTGATTTAAACAAAATATCATCGAATTAGACAATATTTTGCCGTTTTTCTACGTTTTTGTGAATTTTCAGTTTATTGGTATTAATTCATATATATACGATAAATATGATGCACACTCATAATTCATTAGATAATAACCTTTAATACTCCCTTTTCAATCATTTACTTGTTTCTCGTTAAAATACTGAGTAAGATATTGAAAAGGGGAGAAGTTCGGTTTTTATTGCATATTTCGACGTTTCAGTCGGAATAGAGCGGTTTTACGTGTACATCTTCCATCGGTAATATAAACGAATAATCAGGAACATTATAGTTAATCTAATGAAAACACATTGATTTTTATCATTTGTATTGGAAACAACATTGTCATATGTCTTTTCTTGGATCTAAAAAATACGGAATCTCACTCTATGATTCGAAGTTAAAATCCTCAAATATGGTAAAATAGTGACTTTTTTCACGTTTTTCATGTAGTTTGATATTAAGTATATATATTCGTTTTTACCAATATTTCGATACTATTTCATGTATTATCACAATATGTGATTTGGCCTTCAAATCTCAGAATTTCGCATAATATTGCATTTTAAGCAGGTTTTCTTGCATTTTGTTTCGTACGAAAAATCATCGAATTTAGCAATATTTTGACGTTTATCATCCCCTTTTCCTTAATGTGATTTAAACAAAATATCATCGAATTAGACAATATTTTGCCGTTTTTCTACGTTTTTGTGAATTTTCAGTTTATTGGTATTAATTCATATATATACGATAAATATGATGCACACTCATAATTCATTAGATAATAACCTTTAATACTCCCTTTTCAATCATTTACTTGTTTCTCGTTAAAATACTGAGTAAGATATTGAAAAGGGGAGAAGTTCGGTTTTTATTGCATATATCGACGTTTCAGCCGGAATAGAGCGGTTTTACGTGTACATCTTCCATCGGTAATATAAACGAATAATCAGGAACATTATAGTTAATCTAATGAAAACACATTGATTTTTATCATTTGTATTGGAAACAACATTGTCATATGTCTTTTCTTGGATCTAAATAATACGAAATCTCACTCTATGATTCGAAGTTAAAATCCTCAAATATGGTAAAATAGTGACTTTTTTCACGTTTTTCATGTAGTTTGATATTAAGTATATATATTCGTTTTTACCAATATTTCGATACTATTTCATGTATTATCACAATATGTGATTTGGCCTTCAAATCTCAGAATTTCGCATAATATTGCATTTTAAGCAGGTTTTCTTGCATTTTGTTTCGTACGAAAAATCATCGAATTTAGCAATATTTTGACGTTTATCATCCCCTTTTCCTTAATGTGATTTAAACAAAATATCATCGAATTAGACAATATTTTGCCGTTTTTCTACGTTTTTGTGAATTTTCAGTTTATTGGTATTAATTCATATATATACGATAAATATGATGCACACTCATAATTCATTAGATAATAACCTTTAAGCAGGTTTTCTTGCATTTTGTTTCGTACGAAAAATCATCGAATTTAGCAATATTTTGACGTTTATCATCCCCTTTTCCTTAATGTGATTTAAACAAAATATCATCGAATTATACAATATTTTGCCGTTTTTCTACGTTTTTGTGAATTTTCAGTTTATTGGTATTAATTCATATATATACGATAAATATGATGCACACACATAATTCATTAGATTATAACCTTTAATACTCCCTTTTCCATCATTTATTTGTTTCTCGTTTAAATACTGAGTAAGATATTGAAAAGGGGAGAAGTTCGGTTTTTATTGCATATACTGACGTTTCAGCCGGAATAGAGCGGTTTTCTTGTACATCTTCCATCGGTAATATAAACGGAAAATCAGGTACATTTTTGTTTATTCAAATGAAAACTCATTGATTTTTATCATTTGTATTGGAAACAACATTGTCATATGTCTTTTCTTGGATCTAAATAATAGGAAATCTCGCTCTATGATTCGAAGTGAAAATCCTCTAATATGGTAAAATAGTGATTTTTTTCATGTTTTTCTTGTAGTTTGATATTTCGTATATATATTCGTTTTTACCAATATTTCGATAGTATTTCATGTAGTATCACAATATGTGATTTGGCCTTCAATTCTCAGAATTTCGAATAATATTGCATTTTAAGCAGGTTTTCTTGCATTTTGTTTCGTACGAAAAATCATCGAATTTAGCAATATTTTGACGTTTATCATCCCCTTTTCCTTAATGTGATTTAAACAAAATATCATCGAATTAGACAATATTTTGCCGTTTTTCTACGTTTTTGTGAATTTTCAGTTTATTGGTATTAATTCATATATATACGATGAATATGATGCACACACATAATTCATTAGATAATAACCTTTAATACTTACTTTTACTAATACTTTACTTATTTATTTGTTTCTCGTTTAAATACTGAGTAAGATATTGAAAAGGGGAGAAGTTCGGTTATTATTGCATATATCGACGTTTCAGCCGGAATAGAGCGGTTTTCTTGTACATCTTCCATCGGTAATTTAAACGGAAAATGAGGAACATTTTAGTTAATTCTAATGAAAACACATTATCATTTGCATTGGAAACAACATTGTCATATGTCTTTTCTTGGATCTAAATAATACGAAACCTTGCTCTATGATTCGAAGTTAAAATCCTCAAATTTGGTAAAATAGTGACTTTTTTCAGGTTTTTCATGTAGTTTGATATTACGTATATATATTCGTTTTTACCAATATTTCGATTGTATTTCATGTAGTATCACAATATGTGATTTGGCCTTCAAATCTCAGAATTTCGCATAATATTGCATTTCAAGCAGGTTTTCTTGCATTTTGTTTCGTACGAAAAATCACCGAATTTAGCAGTATTTTGACGTTTATCATCCTCTTTTCCTTAATGTGATTTAAACAAATTATCATCGAATTAGACAATATTTTGCCGTTTTTCTACGTTTTTGTGAATTTTCAGTTTATTGGTATTAATTCATATATATACGATAAATATGATGCACACTCATAATTCATTAGATAATAACCTTTAATACTCCCTTTTCAATCATTTACTTGTTTCTCGTTAAAATACTGAGTAAGATATTGAAAAGGGGAGAAGTTCGGTTTTTATTGCATATATCGACGTTTCAGCCGGAATAGAGCGGTTTTACGTGTACATCTTCCATCGGTAATATAAACGAATAATCAGGAACATTATAGTTAATCTAATGAAAACACATTGATTTTTATCATTTGTATTGGAAACAACATTGTCATATGTCTTTTCTTGGATCTAAATAATACGAAATCTCACTCTATGATTCGAAGTTAAAATCCTCAAATATGGTAAAATAGTGACTTTTTTCACGTTTTTCATGTAGTTTGATATTAAGTATATATATTCGTTTTTACAAATATTTCGATACTATTTCATGTATTATCACAATATGTGATTTGGCCTTCAAATCTCAGAATTTCGCATAATATTGCATTTTAAGCAGGTTTTCTTGCATTTTGTTTCGTACGAAAAATCATCGAATTTAGCAATATTTTGACGTTTATCATCCCCTTTTCTTCAAAGTGATTTAAACAAAATATCATCGAATTAGACAATATTTTGCCGTTTTTCTACATTTTTGTGAATTTTCAGTTTATTGGTATTAATTCATATATATACGATAAATATGATGCACACTCATAATTCATTAGATAATAACCTTTAATACTCCCTTTTCAATCATTTACTTGTTTCTCGTTAAAATACTGAGTAAGATATTGAAAAGGGGAGAAGTTCGGTTTTTATTGCATATATCGACGTTTCAGCCGGAATAGAGCGGTTTTACGTGTACATCTTCCATCGGTAATATAAACGAATAATCAGGAACATTATAGTTAATCTAATGAAAACACATTGATTTTTATCATTTGTATTGGAAACAACATTGTCATATGTCTTTTCTTCGATCTAAATAATACGAAATCTCACTCTATGATTCGAAGTTAAAATCCTCAAATATGGTAAAATAGTGACTTTTTTCACATTTTTCATGTAGTTTGATATTAAGTATATATATTCGTTTTTACCAATATTTCGATACTATTTCATGTATTATCACAATATGTGATTTGGCCTTCAAATCTCAGAATTTCGCATAATATTGCATTTTAAGCAGGTTTTCTTGCATTTTGTTTCGTACGAAAAATCATCGAATTTAGCAATATTTTGACGTTTATCATCCCCTTTTCCTTAATGTGATTTAAACAAAATATCATCGAATTAGACAATATTTTGCCGTTTTTCTACGTTTTTGTGAATTTTCAGTTTATTGGTATTAATTCATATATATACGATAAATATGATGCACACTCATAATTCATTAGATAACAACCTTTAATACTCCCTTTTCAATCATTTACTTGTTTCTCGTTAAAATACTGAGTAAGATATTGAAAAGGGGAGAAGTTCGGTTTTTATTGCATATATCGACGTTTCACCCGGAATAGAGCGGTTTTACGTGTACATCTTCCATCGGTAATATAAACGAATAATCAGGAACATTATAGTTAATCTAATGAAAACACATTGATTTTTATCATTTGTATTGGAAACAACATTGTCATATGTCTTTTCTTGGATCTAAATAATACGAAATCTCACTCTATGATTCGAAGTTAAAATCCTCAAATATGGTAAAATAGTGACTTTTTTCACGTTTTTCATGTAGTTTGATATTAAGTATATATATTCGTTTTTACCAATATTTCGATACTATTTCATGTATTATCACAATATGTGATTTTGCCTTCAAATCTCAGAATTTCGCATAATATTGCATTTTAAGCAGGTTTTCTTGCATTTTGTTTCGTACGAAAAATCATCGAATTTAGCAATATTTTGACGTTTATCATCCCCTTTTCCTTAATGTGATTTAAACAAAATATCATCGAATTAGACAATATTTTGCCGTTTTTCTACGTTTTTGTGAATTTTCAGTTTATTGGTATTAATTCATATATACACGATAAATATGATGCACACTCATAATTCATTAGATAATAACCTTTAATACTCCCTTTTCAATCATTTACTTGTTTCTCGTTAAAATACTGAGTAAGATTTTGAAAAGGGGAGAAGTTCGGTTTTTATTGCATATATCGACGTTTCAGTCGGAATAGATCGGTTTTACGTGTACATCTTCCATCGGTAATATAAACGAATAATCAGGAACATTATAGTTAATCTAATGAAAACACATTGATTTTTATCATTTGTATTGGAAACAACATTGTCATATGTCTTTTCTTGGATCTAATTAATACGAAATCTCACTCTATGATTCGAAGTTAAAATCCTCAAATATGGTAAAATAGTGACTTTTTTCACGTTTTTCATGTAGTTTGATATTAAGTATATATATTCGTTTTTACCAATATTTCGATACTATTTCACGTATTATCACAATATGTGATTTGGCCTTCAAATCTCAGAATTTCGCATAATATTGCATTTTAAGCAGGTTTTCTTGCATTTTGTTTCGTACGAAAAATCATCGAATTTAGCAATATTTTGACGTTTATCATCCCCTTTTCCTTAATGTGATTTAAACAAAATATCATCGAATTAGACAATATTTTGCCGTTTTTCTACGTTTTTGTGAATTTTCAGTTTATTGGTATTAATTCATATATATACGATAAATATGATGCACACTCATAATTCATTAGATAATAACCTTTAATACTCCCTTTTCAATCATTTACTTGTTTCTCGTTAAAATACTGAGTAAGATATTGAAAAGGGGAGAAGTTCGGTTTTTATTGCATATATCGACGTTTCAGCCGGAATAGAGCGGTTTTACGTGTACATCTTCCATCGGTAATATAAACGAATAATCAGGAACATTATAGTTAATCTAATGAAAACACATTGATTTTTATCATTTGTATTGGAAACAACATTGTCATATGTCTTTTCTTGGATCTAAATAATACGAAATCTCACTCTATGATTCGAAGTTAAAATCCTCAAATATGGTAAAATAGTGACTTTTTTCACGTTTTTCATGTAGTTTGATATTAAGTATATATATTCGTTTTTACCAATATTTCGATACTATTTCATGTATTATCACAATATGTGATTTGGCCTTCAAATCTCAGAATTTCGCATAATATTGCATTTTAAGCAGGTTTTCTTGCATTTTCTTTCGTACGAAAAATCATCGAATTTAGCAATATTTTGACGTTTATCATCCCCTTTTCCTTAATGTGATTTAAACAAAATATCATCGAATTAGACAATATTTTGCCGTTTTTCTACGTTTTTGTGAATTTTCAGTTTATTGGTATTAATTCATATATATACGATAAATATGATGCACACTCATAATTCATTAGATAATAACCTTTAAGCAGGTTTTCTTGCATTTTGTTTCGTACGAAAAATCATCGAATTTAGCAATATTTTGACGTTTATCATCCCCTTTTCCTTAATGTGATTTAAACAAAATATCATCGAATTATACAATATTTTGCCGTTTTTCTACGTTTTTGTGAATTTTCAGTTTATTGGTATTAATTCATATATATACGATAAATATGATGCACACACATAATTCATTAGATTATAACCTTTAATACTCCCTTTTCCATCATTTATTTGTTTCTCGTTTAAATACTGAGTAAGATATTGAAAAGGGGAGAAGTTCGGTTTTTATTGCATATATCGACGTTTCAGCCGGAATAGAGCGGTTTTCTTGTACATCTTCCATCGGTAATATAAACGGAAAATCAGGTACATTTTTGTTTATTCAAATGAAAACTCATTGATTTTTATCATTTGTATTGGAAACAACATTGTCATATGTCTTTTCTTGGATCTAAATAATAGGAAATCTCGCTCTATGATTCGAAGTGAAAATCCTCTAATATGGTAAAATAGTGATTTTTTTCATGTTTTTCTTGTAGTTTGATATTTCGTATATATATTCGTTTTTACCAATATTTCGATAGTATTTCATGTAGTATCACAATATGTGATTTGGCCTTCAATTCTCAGAATTTCGCATAATATTGCATTTTAAGCAGGTTTTCTTGCATTTTGTTTCGTACGAAAAATCATCGAATTTAGCAATATTTTGACGTTTATCATCCCCTTTTCCTTAATGTGATTTAAACAAAATATCATCGAATTAGACAATATTTTGCCGTTTTTCTACGTTTTTGTGAATTTTCAGTTTATTGGTATTAATTCATATATATACGATGAATATGATGCACACACATAATTCATTAGATAATAACCTTTAATACTTACTTTTACTAATACTTTACTTATTTATTTGTTTCTCGTTTAAATACTGAGTAAGATATTGAAAAGGGGAGAAGTTCGGTTATTATTGCATATATCGACGTTTCAGCCGGAATAGAGCGGTTTTCTTGTACATCTTCCATCGGTAATATAAACGGAAAATGAGGAACATTTTAGTTAATTCTAATGAAAACACATTGATTCTTATCATTTGCATTGGAAACAACATTGTCATATGTCTTTTCTTGGATCTAAATAATACGAAACCTTGCTCTATGATTCGAAGTTAAAATCCTCAAATTTGGTAAAATAGTGACTTTTTTCAGGTTTTTCATGTAGTTTGATATTACGTATATATATTCGTTTTTACCAATATTTCGATTGTATTTCATGTAGTATCACAATATGTGATTTGGCCTTCAAAACTCAGAATTTCGCATAATATTGCATTTCAAGCAGGTTTTCTTGCATTTTGTTTCGTACGAAAAATCACCGAATTTAGCAGTATTTTGACGTTTATCATCCTCTTTTCCTTAATGTGATTTAAACAAATTATCATCGAATTAGACAATATTTTGCCGTTTTTCTACGTTTTTGTGAATTTTCAGTTTATTGGTATTAATTCATATATATACGATAAATATGATGCACACTCATAATTCATTAGATAATAACCTTTAATACTCCCTTTTCAATCATTTACTTGTTTCTCGTTAAAATACTGAGTAAGATATTGAAAAGGGGAGAAGTTCGGTTTTTATTGCATATATCGACGTTTCAGCCGGAATAGAGCGGTTTTACGTGTACATCTTCCATCGGTAATATAAACGAATAATCAGGAACATTATAGTTAATCTAATGAAAACACATTGATTTTTATCATTTGTATTGGAAACAACATTGTCATATGTCTTTTCTTGGATCTAAATAATACGAAATCTCACTCTATGATTCGAAGTTAAAATCCTCAAATATGGTAAAATAGTGACTTTTTTCACGTTTTTCATGTAGTTTGATATTAAGTATATATATTCGTTTTTACATATAATTCGATACTATTTCATGTATTATCACAATATGTGATTTGGCCTTCAAATCTCAGAATTTCGCATAATATTGCATTTTAAGCAGGTTTTCTTGCATTTTGTTTCGTACGAAAAATCATCGAATTTAGCAATATTTTGACGTTTATCATCCCCTTTTCCTCAATGTGATTTAAACAAAATATCATCGAATTAGACAATATTTTGCCGTTTTTCTACATTTTTGTGAATTTTCAGTTTATTGGTATTAATTCATATATATACGATAAATATGATGCACACTCATAATTCATTAGATAATAACCTTTAATACTCCCTTTTCAATCATTTACTTGTTTCTCGTTAAAATACTGAGGAAGATATTGAAAAGGGGAGAAGTTCGGTTTTTATTGCATATATCGACGTTTCAGCCGGAATAGAGCGGTTTTACGTGTACATCTTCCATCGGTAATATAAACGAATAATCAGGAACATTATAGTTAATCTAATGAAAACACATTGATTTTTATCATTTGTATTGGAAACAACATTGTCATATGTCTTTTCTTCGATCTAAATAATACGAAATCTCACTCTATGATTCGAAGTTAAAATCCTCAAATATGGTAAAATAGTGACTTTTTTCACATTTTTCATGTAGTTTGATATTAAGTATATATATTCGTTTTTACCAATATTTCGATACTATTTCATGTATTATCACAATATGTGATTTGGCCTTCAAATCTCAGAATTTCGCATAATATTGCATTTTAAGCAGGTTTTCTTGCATTTTGTTTCGTACGAAAAATCATCGAATTTAGCAATATTTTGACGTTTATCATCCCCTTTTCCTTAATGTGATTTAAACAAAATATCATCGAATTAGACAATATTTTGCCGTTTTTCTACGTTTTTGTGAATTTTCAGTTTATTGGTATTAATTCATATATATACGATAAATATGATGCACACTCATAATTCATTAGATAACAACCTTTAATACTCCCTTTTCAATCATTTACTTGTTTCTCGTTAAAATACTGAGTAAGATATTGAAAAGGGGAGAAGTTCGGTTTTTATTGCATATATCGACGTTTCACCCGGAATAGAGCGGTTTTACGTGTACATCTTCCATCGGTAATATAAACGAATAATCAGGAACATTATAGTTAATCTAATGAAAACACATTGATTTTTATCATTTGTATTGGAAACAACATTGTCATATGTCTTTTCTTGGATCTAAATAATACGAAATCTCACTCTATGATTCGAAGTTAAAATCCTCAAATATGGTAAAATAGTGACTTTTTTCACGTTTTTCATGTAGTTTGATATTAAGTATATATATTCGTTTTTACCAATATTTCGATACTATTTCATGTATTATCACAATATGTGATTTTGCCTTCAAATCTCAGAATTTCGCATAATATTGCATTTTAAGCAGGTTTTCTTGCATTTTGTTTCGTACGAAAAATCATCGAATTTAGCAATATTTTGACGTTTATCATCCCCTTTTCTTTAATGTGATTTAAACAAAATATCATCGAATTAGACAATATTTTGCCGTTTTTCTACGTTTTTGTGAATTTTCAGTTTATTGGTATTAATTCATATATACACGATAAATATGATGCACACTCATAATTCATTAGATAATAACCTTTAATACTCCCTTTTCAATCATTTACTTGTTTCTCGTTAAAATACTGAGTAAGATATTGAAAAGGGGAGAAGTTCGGTTTTTATTGCATATATCGACGTTTCAGCCGGAATAGAGCGGTTTTACGTGTACATCTTCCATCGGTAATATAAACGAATAATCAGGAACATTATAGTTAATCTAATGAAAACACATTGATTTTTATCATTTGTATTGGAAACAACATTGTCATATGTCTTTTCTTGGATCTAAATAATACGAAATCTCACTCTATGATTCGAAGTTAAAATCCTCAAATATGGTAAAATAGTGACTTTTTTCACGTTTTTCATGTAGTTTGATATTAAGTATATATATTCGTTTTTACCAATATTTCGATACTATTTCACGTATTATCACAATATGTGATTTGGCCTTCAAATCTCAGAATTTCGCATAATATTGCATTTTAAGCAGGTTTTCTTGCATTTTGTTTCGTACGAAAAATCATCGAATTTAGCAATATTTTGACGTTTATCATCCCCTTTTCCTTAATGTGATTTAAACAAAATATCATCGAATTAGACAATATTTTGCCGTTTTTCTACGTTTTTGTGAATTTTCAGTTTATTGGTATTAATTCATATATATACGATAAATATGATGCACACTCATAATTCATTAGATAATAACCTTTAATACTCCCTTTTCAATCATTTACTTGTTTCTCGTTAAAATACTGAGTAAGATATTGAAAAGGGGAGAAGTTCGGTTTTTATTGCATATATCGACGTTTCAGTCGGAATAGAGCGGTTTTACGTGTACATCTTCCATCGGTAATATAAACGAATAATCAGGAACATTATAGTTAATCTAATGAAAACACATTGATTTTTATCATTTGTATTGGAAACAACATTGTCATATGTCTTTTCTTGGATCTAAAAAATACGAAATCTCACTCTATGATTCGAAGTTAAAATCCTCAAATATGGTAAAATAGTGACTTTTTTCACGTTTTTCATGTAGTTTGATATTAAGTATATATATTCGTTTTTACCAATATTTCGATACTATTTCATGTATTATCACAATATGCGATTTGGCCTTCAAATCTCAGAATTTCGCATAATATTGCATTTTAAGCAGGTTTTCTTGCATTTTGTTTCGTACGAAAAATCATCGAATTTAGCAATATTTTGACGTTTATCATCCCCTTTTCCTTAATGTGATTTAAACAAAATATCATCGAATTAGACAATATTTTGCCGTTTTTCTACGTTTTTGTGAATTTTCAGTTTATTGGTATTAATTCATATATATACGATAAATATGATGCACACTCATAATTCATTAGATAATAACCTTTAATACTCCCTTTTCAATCATTTACTTGTTTCTCGTTAAAATACTGAGTAAGATATTGAAAAGGGGAGAAGTTCGGTTTTTATTGCATATATCGACGTTTCAGCCGGAATAGAGCGGTTTTACGTGTACATCTTCCATCGGTAATATAAACGAATAATCAGGAACATTATAGTTAATCTAATGAAAACACATTGATTTTTATCATTTGTATTGGAAACAACATTGTCATATGTCTTTTCTTGGATCTAAATAATACGAAATCTCACTCTATGATTCGAAGTTAAAATCCTCAAATATGGTAAAATAGTGACTTTTTTCACGTTTTTCATGTAGTTTGATATTAAGTATATATATTCGTTTTTACCAATATTTCGATACTATTTCATGTACTATCACAATATGTGATTTGGCCTTCAAATCTCAGAATTTCGCATAATATTGCATTTTAAGCAGGTTTTCTTGCATTTTGTTTCGTACGAAAAATCATCGAATTTAGCAATATTTTGACGTTTATCATCCCCTTTTCCTTAATGTGATTTAAACAAAATATCATCGAATTAGACAATATTTTGCCGTTTTTCTACGTTTTTGTGAATTTTCAGTTTATTGGTATTAATTCAAATATATACGATAAATATGATGCACACTCATAATTCATTAGATAATAACCTTTAAGCAGGTTTTCTTGCATTTTGTTTCGTACGAAAAATCATCGAATTTAGCAATATTTTGACGTTTATCATCCCCTTTTCCTTAATGTGATTTAAACAAAATATCATCGAATTATACAATATTTTGCCGTTTTTCTACGTTTTTGTGAATTTTCAGTTTATTGGTATTAATTCATATATATACGATAAATATGATGCACACACATAATTCATTAGATTATAACCTTTAATACTCCCTTTTCCATCATTTATTTGTTTCTCGTTTAAATACTGAGTAAGATATTGAAAAGGGGAGAAGTTCGGTTTTTATTGCATATATCGACGTTTCAGCCGGAATAGAGCGGTTTTCTTGTACATCTTCCATCGGTAATATAAACGGAAAATCAGGTACATTTTTGTTTATTCAAATGAAAACTCATTGATTTTTATCATTTGTATTGGAAACAACATTGTCATATGTCTTTTCTTGGATCTAAATAATACGAAACCTTGCTCTATGATTCGAAGTTAAAATCCTCAAATTTGGTAAAATAGTGACTTTTTTCAGGTTTTTCATGTAGTTTGATATTACGTATATATATTCGTTTTTACCAATATTTCGATTGTATTTCATGTAGTATCACAATATGTGATTTGGCCTTCAAATATCAGAATTTCGCATAATATTGCATTTCAAGCAGGTTTTCTTGCATTTTGTTTCGTACGAAAAATCACCGAATTTAGCAGTATTTTGACGTTTATCATCCTCTTTTCCTTAATGTGATTTAAACAAAATATCATCGAATTAGACAATATTTTGCCGTTTTTCTACGTTTTTGTGAATTTTCAGTTTATTGGTATTAATTCATATATATACGATAAATATGATGCACACTCATAATTCATTAGATAATAACCTTTAATACTCCCTTTTCAATCATTTACTTGTTTCTCGTTAAAATACTGAGTAAGATATTGAAAAGGGGAGAAGTTCGGTTTTTATTGCATATATCGACGTTTCATCCGGAATAGAGCGGTTTTACGTGTACATCTTCCATCGGTAATATAAACGAATAATCAGGAACATTATAGTTAATCTAATGAAAACACATTGATTTTTATCATTTGTATTGGAAACAACATTGTCATATGTCTTTTCTTGGATCTAAATAATACGAAATCTCACTCTATGATTCGAAGTTAAAATCCTCAAATATGGTAAAATAGTGACTTTTTTCACGTTTTTCATGTAGTTTGATATTAAGTATATATATTCGTTTTTACCAATATTTCGATACTATTTCATGTATTATCACAATATGTGATTTGGCCTTCAAATCTCAGAATTTCGCATAATATTGCATTTTAAGCAGGTTTTCTTGCATTTTGTTTCGTACGAAAAATCATCGAATTTAGCAATATTTTGACGTTTATCATCCCCTTTTCCTTAATGTGATTTAAACAAAATATCATCGAATTAGACAATATTTTGCCGTTTTTCTACGTTTTTGTGAATTTTCAGTTTATTGGTATTAATTCATATATATACGATAAATATGATGCACACACATAATTCATTAGATAATAACCTTTAATACTTACTTTTACTAATACTTTACTTATTTATTTGTTTCTCGTTTAAATACTGAGTAAGATATTGAAAAGGGGAGAAGTTCGGTTTTTATTGCATATATCGACGTTTCAGCCGGAATAGAGCGGTTTTCTTGTACATCTTCCATCGGTAATATAAACGGAAAATGAGGAACATTTTAGTTAATTCTAATGAAAACACATTGATTCTTATCATTTGCATTGGAAACAACATTGTCATATGTCTTTTCTTGGATCTAAATAATACGAAACCTCGCTCTATGATTCGAAGTTAAAATCCTCAAATTTGGTAAAATAGTGACTTTTTTCAGGTTTTTCGTGTAGTTTGATATTACGTATATATATTCGTTTTTACCAATATTTCGATAGTATTTCATGTAGTATCACAATATGTGATTTGGCCTTCAAATCTCAGAATTTCGCATAATATTGCATTTCAAGCAGGTTTTCTTGCATTTTGTTTCGTACGAAAAATCACCGAATTTAGCAGTATTTTGACGTTTATCATCCCCTTTTCCTTAATGTGATTTAAACAAAATATCATCGAATTAGACAATATTTTGCCGTTTTTCTACGTTTTTGTGAATTTTCAGTTTATTGGTATTAATTCATATATATACGATAAATATGATGCACACTCATAATTCATTAGATAATAACCTTTAATACTCCCTTTTCAATCATTTACTTGTTTCTCGGTAAAATACTGAGTAAGATATTGAAAAGGGGAGAAGTTCGGTTTTTATTGCATATATCGACGTTTCAGCCGGAATAGAGCGGTTTTACGTGTACATCTTCCATCGGTAATATAAACGAATAATCAGGAACATTATAGTTAATCTAATGAAAACACATTGATTTTTATCATTTGTATTGGAAACAACATTGTCATATGTCTTTTCTTGGATCTAAATAATACGAAATCTCACTCTATGATTCGAAGTTAAAATCCTCAAATATGGTAAAATAGTGACTTTTTTCACGTTTTTCATGTAGTTTGATATTAAGTATATATATTCGTTTTTACAAATATTTCGATACTATTTCATGTATTATCACAATATGTGATTTGGCCTTCAAATCTCAGAATTTCGCATAATATTGCATTTTAAGCAGGTTTTCTTGCATTTTGTTTCGTACGAAAAATCATCGAATTTAGCAATATTTTGACGTTTATCATCCCCTTTTCCTTAAAGTGATTTAAACAAAATATCATCGAATTAGACAATATTTTGCCGTTTTTCTACGTTTTTGTGAATTTTCAGTTTATTGGTATTAATTCATATATATACGATAAATATGATGCACACTCATAATTCATTAGATAATAACCTTTAATACTCCCTTTTCAATCATTTACTTGTTTCTCGTTAAAATACTGAGTAAGATATTGAAAAGGGGAGAAGTTCGGTTTTTATTGCATATATCGACGTTTCAGTCGGAATAGAGCGGTTTTACGTGTACATCTTCCATCGGTAATATAAACGAATAATCAGGAACATTATAGTTAATCTAATGAAACACATTGATTTTTATCATTTGTATTGGAAACAACATTGTCATATGTCTTTTCTTGGATCTAAAAAATACGAAATCTCACTCTATGATTCGAAGTTAAAATCCTCAAATATGGTAAAATAGTGACTTTTTTCACGTTTTTCATGTAGTTTGATATTAAGTATATATATTCGTTTTTACCAATATTTCGATACTATTTCATGTATTATCACAATATGTGATTTGGCCTTCAAATCTCAGAATTTCGCATAATATTGCATTTTAAGCAGGTTTTCTTGCATTTTGTTTCGTACGAAAAATCATCGAATTTAGCAATATTTTGACGTTTATCATCCCCTTTTCCTTAATGTGATTTAAACAAAATATCATCGAATTAGACAATATTTTGCCGTTTTTCTACGTTTTTGTGAATTTTCAGTTTATTGGTATTAATTCATATATATACGATAAATATGATGCACACTCATAATTCATTAGATAATAACCTTTAATACTCCCTTTTCAATCATTTACTTGTTTCTCGTCAAAATACTGAGTAAGATATTGAAAAGGGGAGAAGTTCGGTTTTTATTGCATATATCGACGTTTCAGCCGGAATAGAGCGGTTTTACGTGTACATCTTCCATCGGTAATATAAACGAATAATCAGGAACATTATAGTTAATCTAATGAAAACACATTGATTTTTATCATTTGTATTGGAAACAACATTGTCATATGTCTTTTCTTGGATCTAAATAATACGAAATCTCACTCTATGATTCGAAGTTAAAATCCTCAAATATGGTAAAATAGTGACTTTTTTCACGTTGTTCATGTAGTTTGATATTAAGTATATATATTCGTTTTTACCAATATTTCGATACTATTTCATGTATTATCACAATATGTGATTTGGCCTTCAAATCTCAGAATTTCGCATAATATTGCATTTTAAGCAGGTTTTCTTGCATTTTGTTTCGTACGAAAAATCATCGAATTTAGCAATATTTTGACGTTTATCATCCCCTTTTCCTTAATGTGATTTAAACAAAATATCATCGAATTAGACAATATTTTGCCGTTTTTCTACGTTTTTGTGAATTTTCAGTTTATTGGTATTAATTCATATATATACGATAAATATGATGCACACTCATAATTCATTAGATAATAACCTTTAATACTCCCTTTTCAATCATTTACTTGTTTCTCGTTAAAATACTGAGTAAGATATTGAAAAGGGGAGAAGTTCGGTTTTTATTGCATATATCGACGTTTCAGCCGGAATAGAGCGGTTTTACGTGTACATCTTCCATCGGTAATATAAACGAATAATCAGGAACATTATAGTTAATCTAATGAAAACACATTGATTTTTATCATTTGTATTGGAAACAACATTGTCATATGTCTTTTCTTGGATCTAAATAATACGAAATCTCACTCTATGATTCGAAGTTAAAATCCTCAAATATGGTAAAATAGTGACTTTTTTCACGTTTTTCATGTAGTTTGATATTAAGTATATATATTCGTTTTACAAATATTTCGATACTATTTCATGTATTATCACAATATGTGATTTGGCCTTCAAATCTCAGAATTTCGCATAATATTGCATTTTAAGCAGGTTTTCTTGCATTTTGTTTCGTACGAAAAATCATCGAATTTAGCAATATTTTGACGTTTATCATCCCCTTTTCCTTAATGTGATTTAAACAAAATATCATCGAATTAGACAATATTTTGCCGTTTTTCTACGTTTTTGTGAATTTTCAGTTTATTGGTATTAATTCATATATATACGATAAATATGATGCACACTCATAATTCATTAGATAATAACCTTTAATACTCCCTTTTCAATCATTTACTTGTTTCTCGTTAAAATACTGAGTAAGATATTGAAAAGGGGAGAAGTTCGGATTTTATTGCATATATCGACGTTTCAGCCGGAATAGAGCGGTTTTCTTGTACATCTTCCATCGGTAATATAAACGGAAAATGAGGAACATTTTAGTTAATTCTAATGAAAACACATTGATTCTTATCATTTGCATTGGAAACAACATTGTCATATGTCTTTTCTTGGATCTAAATAATACGAAACCTCGCTCTATGATTCGAAGTTAAAATCCTCAAATTTGGTAAAATAGTGACTTTTTTCAGGTTTTTCGTGTAGTTTGATTGCACGTATATATATTCGTTTTTACCAATATTTCGATAGTATTTCATGTAGTATCACAATATGTGATTTGGCCTTCAAATCTCAGAATTTCGCATAATTTTGCATTTCAAGCAGGTTTTCTTGCATTTTGTTTCGTACGAAAAATCACCGAATTTAGCAGTATTTTGACGTTTATCATCCCCTTTTCCTTAATGTGATTTAAACAAAATATCATCGAATTAGACAATATTTTGCAGTTTTTCTACGTTTTTGTGAATTTTCAGTTTATTGGTATTAATTCATATATATACGATAAATATGATGCACACACAGAATTCATTAGATAATAACCTTTAATACTTCCTTTTCAATCATTTATTTGTTTCTCGTTAAAATACTGAGAAAGATATTGAAAAGGGGAGAAGTTCGGTTTTTATTGCATATATCGACGTTTCAGCCGGAATAGAGCGGTTTTCTAGTACATCTTCCATCGGTAATATAAACGGAAAATCAGGAACATTTTAGTAAATCTAATGAAAACACATTGATTTTTATTATTTGTATTGGAAATAACATTGTCTTATCTCTTTTCATGGATCTAAATAATAGGAAATCTCGCTCTATGATTCGAAGTGAAAATCCTCTAATATGGTAAAATAGTGATTTTTTTCATGTTTTTCATGTAGTTTAATATTACGTATATATATTCGTTTTACCAATATTTCGATACTATTTCATGTAGTATCACAATATGTTATTTGTCCTTCAAATCTCAGAATTTCGCATAATATTGCATTTTAAGCAGGTTTTCTTGCATTTGTTTCGTACGAAAAATCATCGAATTTAGCAATATTTTGATGTTTATCATCCCCTTTTCCTTAATGTGATTTAAACAAAATATCATCGAATTATACAATATTTTGCCGTTTTTCTACGTTTTTGTGAATTTTCAGTTTATTGGTATTAATTCATATATATACGATATATATGATGCACACACATAATTCATTAGATTATACCCTTTAATACTCCCTTTTCCATCATTTATTTGTTTCTCGTTTAAATACTGAGTAAGATATTGAAAAGGGGAGAAGTTCGGTTTTTATTGCATATATCGACGTTTCAGCCGGAATAGAGCGGTTTTCTTGTACATCTTCCATCGGTAATATAAACGGAAAATCAGGTACATTTTTGTTTATTCAAATGAAAACTCATTGATTTTTATCATTTGTATTAGAAACAACATTGTCATATGTCTTTTCTTGGATCTAAATAATAGGAAATCTCGCTCTATGATTCGAAGTTAAAATCCTCTAATATGGTAAAATAGTGATTTTTTCATGTTTTTCTTGTAGTTTGATATTACGTATATATATTCGTTTTTACCAATATTTCGATAGTATTTCATGTAGTATCACAATATGTGATTTGGCCTTCAAATCTCAGAATTTCGCATAATATTGCTTTTCAAGCAGGTTTTCTTGCATTTTGTTTCGTACGAAAAATCACCGAATTTAGCAGTATTTTGACGTTTATCATCCCCTTTTCCTTAATGTGATTTAAACAAAATATCATCGAATTAGACAATATTTTGCCGTTTTTCTACGTTTTTGTGAATTTTCAGTTTATTGGTATTAATTCATATATATACGATAAATATGATGCACACTCATAATTCATTAGATAATAACCTTTAATACTCCCTTTTCAATCATTTACATGTTTCTCGTTAAAATTCTGAGTAAGATATTGAAAAGGGGAGAAGTTCGGTTTTTATTGCATATATCGACGTTTCAGCCGGAATAGAGCGGTTTTACGTGTACATCTTCCATCGGTAATATAAACGGAAAATCGGGAACATTTTAGTTAATCTAATGAAAACACATTGATTTTTATCATTTGTATTGGAAAAACCATTGTCATATCCCTTTTCATGGATCTACATAATAGGAAATCTCGCTCTATGATTCGAAGTGAAAATCCTCTAATATGGTAAAATAGTGATTTTTTTCATGTTTTTCATGTAGTTTGATATTACGTATATATATTCGTTTTTACCAATATTTCGATACTATTTCATGTAGTATCACAATATGTGATTTGTTCTTCAAATCTCAGAATTTCGCATAATATTGCATTTTAAGCAGGTTTTCTTGCATTTTGTTTCGTACGAAAAATCATCGAATTTAGCAATATTTTGACGTTTATCATCCCCTTTTCCTTAATGTGATTTAAACAAAATATCATCGAATTATACAATATTTTGCCGTTTTTCTACGTTTTTGTGAATTTTCAGTTTATTGGTATTAATTCATATATATACGATAAATATGATGCACACACATAATTCATTAGATTATAACCATTAATACTCCCTTTTCAATCATTTATTTGTTTCTCGTTTAAATACTGAGTAAGATATTGAAAAGGGGAGAAGTTCGGTTTTTATTGCATATATCGACGTTTCAGCCGGATTAGAGCGGTTTTCTTGTACATCTTCCATTGGTAATATAAACGGAAAATCAGGTACATTTTTGTTTATTCAAATGAAAACTCATTGATTTTTATCATTGGAAACAACTTGTATTGGAAACAACATTGTCATACGTCTTTTCTTGGATCTAAATAATACGAAATCTCACTCTATGATTCGAAGTTAAAATCCTCAAATATGGTAAAATAGTGACTTTTTTCACGTTTTTCATGTAGTTTGATATTAAGTATATATATTCGTTTTTACCAATATTTCGATACTATTTCATGTATTATCACAATATGTGATTTGGCCTTCAAATCTCAGAATTTCGCATAATATTGCATTTTAAGCAGGTTTTCTTGCATTTTGTTTCGTACGAAAAATCATCGAATTTAGCAATATTTTGACGTTTATCATCCCCTTTTCCTTAATGTGATTTAAACAAAGTATCATCGAATTAGACAATATTTTGCCGTTTTTCTACGTTTTTGTGAATTTTCAGTTTATTGGTATTAATTCATATATATACGATAAATATGATGCACACACATAATTCATTAGATAATAACCTTTAATACTTACTTTTACTAATACTTTACTTATTTATTTGTTTCTCGTTTAAATACTGAGTAAGATATTGAAAAGGGGAGAAGTTCGGTTTTTATTGCACATATCGACGTTTCAGCCGGAATAGAGCGGTTTTAGTGTACATCTTCCATCGGTAATATAAACGGAAAATGAGGAACATTTTAGTTAATTCTAATGAAAACACATTGATTCTTATCATTTGCATTGGAAACAACATTGTCATATGTCTTTTCTTGGATCTAAATAATACGAAACCTCGCTCTATGATTCGAAGTTAAAATCCTCAAATATGGTAAAATAGTGACTTTTTTCACGTTTTTCATGTAGTTTGATATTAAGTATATATATTCGTTTTTACCAATATTTCGATACTATTTCATGTATTATCACAATATGTGATTTGGCCTTCAAATCTCAGAATTTCGCATAATATTGCATTTTAAGCAGGTTTTCTTGCATTTTGTTTCGTACGAAAAATCATCGAATTTAGCAATATTTTGACGTTTATCATCCCCTTTTCCTTAATGTGATTTAAACAAAATATCATCGAATTAGACAATATTTTGCCGTTTTTCTACGTTTTTGTGAATTTTCAGTTTATTGGTATTAATTCATATATATACGATAAATATGATGCACACTCATAATTCATTAGATAATAACCTTTAATACTCCCTTTTCAATCATTTACTTGTTTCTCGTCAAAATACTGAGTAAGATATTGAAAAGGGGAGAAGTTCGGTTTTTATTGCATATATCGACGTTTCAGCCGGAATAGAGCGGTTTTACGTGTACATCTTCCATCGGTAATATAAACGAATAATCAGGAACATTATAGTTAATCTAATGAAAACACATTGATTTTTATCATTTGTATTGGAAACAACATTGTCATATGTCTTTTCTTGGATCTAAATAATACGAAATCTCACTCTATGATTCGAAGTTAAAATCCTCAAATATGGTAAAATAGTGACTTTTTTCACGTTGTTCATGTAGTTTGATATTAAGTATATATATTCGTTTTTACCAATATTTCGATACTATTTCATGTATTATCACAATATGTGATTTGGCCTTCAAATCTCAGAATTTCGCATAATATTGCATTTTAAGCAGGTTTTCTTGCATTTTGTTTCGTACGAAAAATCATCGAATTTAGCAATATTTTGACGTTTATCATCCCCTTTTCCTTAATGTGATTTAAACAAAATATCATCGAATTAGACAATATTTTGCCGTTTTTCTACGTTTTTGTGAATTTTCAGTTTATTGGTATTAATTCATATATATACGATAAATATGATGCACACTCATAATTCATTAGATAATAACCTTTAATACTCCCTTTTCAATCATTTACTTGTTTCTCGTTAAAATACTGAGTAAGATATTGAAAAGGGGAGAAGTTCGGTTTTTATTGCATATATCGACGTTTCAGCCGGAATAGAGCGGTTTTACGTGTACATCTTCCATCGGTAATATAAACGAATAATCAGGAACATTATAGTTAATCTAATGAAAACACATTGATTTTTATCATTTGTATTGGAAACAACATTGTCATATGTCTTTTCTTGGATCTAAATAATACGAAATCTCACTCTATGATTCGAAGTTAAAATCCTCAAATATGGTAAAATAGTGACTTTTTTCACGTTTTTCATGTAGTTTGATATTAAGTATATATATTCGTTTTACAAATATTTCGATACTATTTCATGTATTATCACAATATGTGATTTGGCCTTCAAATCTCAGAATTTCGCATAATATTGCATTTTAAGCAGGTTTTCTTGCATTTTGTTTCGTACGAAAAATCATCGAATTTAGCAATATTTTGACGTTTATCATCCCCTTTTCCTTAATGTGATTTAAACAAAATATCATCGAATTAGACAATATTTTGCCGTTTTTCTACGTTTTTGTGAATTTTCAGTTTATTGGTATTAATTCATATATATACGATAAATATGATGCACACTCATAATTCATTAGATAATAACCTTTAATACTCCCTTTTCAATCATTTACTTGTTTCTCGTTAAAATACTGAGTAAGATATTGAAAAGGGGAGAAGTTCGGATTTTATTGCATATATCGACGTTTCAGCCGGAATAGAGCGGTTTTCTTGTACATCTTCCATCGGTAATATAAACGGAAAATGAGGAACATTTTAGTTAATTCTAATGAAAACACATTGATTCTTATCATTTGCATTGGAAACAACATTGTCATATGTCTTTTCTTGGATCTAAATAATACGAAACCTCGCTCTATGATTCGAAGTTAAAATCCTCAAATTTGGTAAAATAGTGACTTTTTTCAGGTTTTTCGTGTAGTTTGATTGCACGTATATATATTCGTTTTTACCAATATTTCGATAGTATTTCATGTAGTATCACAATATGTGATTTGGCCTTCAAATCTCAGAATTTCGCATAATTTTGCATTTCAAGCAGGTTTTCTTGCATTTTGTTTCGTACGAAAAATCACCGAATTTAGCAGTATTTTGACGTTTATCATCCCCTTTTCCTTAATGTGATTTAAACAAAATATCATCGAATTAGACAATATTTTGCAGTTTTTCTACGTTTTTGTGAATTTTCAGTTTATTGGTATTAATTCATATATATACGATAAATATGATGCACACACAGAATTCATTAGATAATAACCTTTAATACTTCCTTTTCAATCATTTATTTGTTTCTCGTTAAAATACTGAGAAAGATATTGAAAAGGGGAGAAGTTCGGTTTTTATTGCATATATCGACGTTTCAGCCGGAATAGAGCGGTTTTCTAGTACATCTTCCATCGGTAATATAAACGGAAAATCAGGAACATTTTAGTAAATCTAATGAAAACACATTGATTTTTATTATTTGTATTGGAAATAACATTGTCTTATCTCTTTTCATGGATCTAAATAATAGGAAATCTCGCTCTATGATTCGAAGTGAAAATCCTCTAATATGGTAAAATAGTGATTTTTTTCATGTTTTTCATGTAGTTTAATATTACGTATATATATTCGTTTTACCAATATTTCGATACTATTTCATGTAGTATC
This sequence comes from Procambarus clarkii, assembly GCF_040958095.1. Classification (NCBI taxonomy): domain Eukaryota; kingdom Metazoa; phylum Arthropoda; class Malacostraca; order Decapoda; family Cambaridae; genus Procambarus; species Procambarus clarkii. The sequence continues at coordinate 141,151 of NC_091186.1, forward strand.
ACAATATGTTATTTGTCCTTCAAATCTCAGAATTTCGCATAATATTGCATTTTAAGCAGGTTTTCTTGCATTTGTTTCGTACGAAAAATCATCGAATTTAGCAATATTTTGATGTTTATCATCCCCTTTTCCTTAATGTGATTTAAACAAAATATCATCGAATTATACAATATTTTGCCGTTTTTCTACGTTTTTGTGAATTTTCAGTTTATTGGTATTAATTCATATATATACGATATATATGATGCACACACATAATTCATTAGATTATACCCTTTAATACTCCCTTTTCCATCATTTATTTGTTTCTCGTTTAAATACTGAGTAAGATATTGAAAAGGGGAGAAGTTCGGTTTTTATTGCATATATCGACGTTTCAGCCGGAATAGAGCGGTTTTCTTGTACATCTTCCATCGGTAATATAAACGGAAAATCAGGTACATTTTTGTTTATTCAAATGAAAACTCATTGATTTTTATCATTTGTATTAGAAACAACATTGTCATATGTCTTTTCTTGGATCTAAATAATAGGAAATCTCGCTCTATGATTCGAAGTTAAAATCCTCTAATATGGTAAAATAGTGATTTTTTCATGTTTTTCTTGTAGTTTGATATTACGTATATATATTCGTTTTTACCAATATTTCGATAGTATTTCATGTAGTATCACAATATGTGATTTGGCCTTCAAATCTCAGAATTTCGCATAATATTGCTTTTCAAGCAGGTTTTCTTGCATTTTGTTTCGTACGAAAAATCACCGAATTTAGCAGTATTTTGACGTTTATCATCCCCTTTTCCTTAATGTGATTTAAACAAAATATCATCGAATTAGACAATATTTTGCCGTTTTTCTACGTTTTTGTGAATTTTCAGTTTATTGGTATTAATTCATATATATACGATAAATATGATGCACACTCATAATTCATTAGATAATAACCTTTAATACTCCCTTTTCAATCATTTACATGTTTCTCGTTAAAATTCTGAGTAAGATATTGAAAAGGGGAGAAGTTCGGTTTTTATTGCATATATCGACGTTTCAGCCGGAATAGAGCGGTTTTACGTGTACATCTTCCATCGGTAATATAAACGGAAAATCGGGAACATTTTAGTTAATCTAATGAAAACACATTGATTTTTATCATTTGTATTGGAAAAACCATTGTCATATCCCTTTTCATGGATCTACATAATAGGAAATCTCGCTCTATGATTCGAAGTGAAAATCCTCTAATATGGTAAAATAGTGATTTTTTTCATGTTTTTCATGTAGTTTGATATTACGTATATATATTCGTTTTTACCAATATTTCGATACTATTTCATGTAGTATCACAATATGTGATTTGTTCTTCAAATCTCAGAATTTCGCATAATATTGCATTTTAAGCAGGTTTTCTTGCATTTTGTTTCGTACGAAAAATCATCGAATTTAGCAATATTTTGACGTTTATCATCCCCTTTTCCTTAATGTGATTTAAACAAAATATCATCGAATTATACAATATTTTGCCGTTTTTCTACGTTTTTGTGAATTTTCAGTTTATTGGTATTAATTCATATATATACGATAAATATGATGCACACACATAATTCATTAGATTATAACCATTAATACTCCCTTTTCAATCATTTATTTGTTTCTCGTTTAAATACTGAGTAAGATATTGAAAAGGGGAGAAGTTCGGTTTTTATTGCATATATCGACGTTTCAGCCGGATTAGAGCGGTTTTCTTGTACATCTTCCATTGGTAATATAAACGGAAAATCAGGTACATTTTTGTTTATTCAAATGAAAACTCATTGATTTTTATCATTGGAAACAACTTGTATTGGAAACAACATTGTCATACGTCTTTTCTTGGATCTAAATAATACGAAATCTCACTCTATGATTCGAAGTTAAAATCCTCAAATATGGTAAAATAGTGACTTTTTTCACGTTTTTCATGTAGTTTGATATTAAGTATATATATTCGTTTTTACCAATATTTCGATACTATTTCATGTATTATCACAATATGTGATTTGGCCTTCAAATCTCAGAATTTCGCATAATATTGCATTTTAAGCAGGTTTTCTTGCATTTTGTTTCGTACGAAAAATCATCGAATTTAGCAATATTTTGACGTTTATCATCCCCTTTTCCTTAATGTGATTTAAACAAAGTATCATCGAATTAGACAATATTTTGCCGTTTTTCTACGTTTTTGTGAATTTTCAGTTTATTGGTATTAATTCATATATATACGATAAATATGATGCACACACATAATTCATTAGATAATAACCTTTAATACTTACTTTTACTAATACTTTACTTATTTATTTGTTTCTCGTTTAAATACTGAGTAAGATATTGAAAAGGGGAGAAGTTCGGTTTTTATTGCACATATCGACGTTTCAGCCGGAATAGAGCGGTTTTAGTGTACATCTTCCATCGGTAATATAAACGGAAAATGAGGAACATTTTAGTTAATTCTAATGAAAACACATTGATTCTTATCATTTGCATTGGAAACAACATTGTCATATGTCTTTTCTTGGATCTAAATAATACGAAACCTCGCTCTATGATTCGAAGTTAAAATCCTCAAATATGGTAAAATAGTGACTTTTTTCACGTTTTTCATGTAGTTTGATATTAAGTATATATATTCGTTTTTACCAATATTTCGATACTATTTCATGTATTATCACAATATGTGATTTGGCCTTCAAATCTCAGAATTTCGCATAATATTGCATTTTAAGCAGGTTTTCTTGGATTTTGTTTCGTACGAAAAATCATCGAATTTAGCAATATTTTGACGTTTATCATCCCCTTTTCCTTAATGTGATTTAAACAAAATATCATCGAATTAGACAATATTTTGCCGTTTTTCTACGTTTTTGTGAATTTTCAGTTTATTGGTATTAATTCATATATATACGATAAATATGATGCACACTCATAATTCATTAGATAATAACCTTTAATACTCCCTTTTCAATCATTTACTTGTTTCTCATTAAAATACTGAGTAAGATATTGAAAAGGGGAGAAGTTCGGTTTTTATTGCATATATCGACGTTTCAGCTGGAATAGAGCGGTTTTACGTGTACATCTTCCATCGGTAATATAAACGAATAATCAGGAACATTATAGTTAATCTAATGAAAACACATTGATTTTTATCATTTGTATTGGAAACAACATTGTCATATGTCTTTTCTTGGATCTAAATAATACGAAATCTCACTCTATGATTCGAAGTTAAAATCCTCAAATATGGTAAAATAGTGACTTTTTTCACGTTTTTCATGTAGTTTGATATTAAGTATATATATTCGTTTTTACCAATATTTCGATACTATTTCATGTATTATCACAATATGTGATTTGGCCTTCAAATCTCAGAATTTCGCATAATATTGCATTTTAAGCAGGTTTTCTTGCATTTTGTTTCGTACGAAAAATCATCGAATTCAGCAATATTTTGACGTTTATCATCCCCTTTTCCTTAATGTGATTTAAACAAAATATCATCGAATTAGACAATATTTTGCCGTTTTTCTACGTTTTTGTGAATTTTCAGTTTATTGGTATTAATTCATATATATACGATATATATGATGCACACACATAATTCATTAGATAATAACCATTAATACTTACTTTTACTAATACTTTACTTATTTATTTGTTTCTCGTTTAAATACTGAGTAAGATATTGAAAAGGGGAGAAGTTCGGTTTTTATTGCATATATCGACGTTTCAGCCGGAATAGAGCGGTTTTCTTGTACATCTTCCATCGGTAATATAAACGGAAAATGAGGAACATTTTAGTTAATTCTAATGAAAACACATTGATTCTTATCATTTGCATTGGAAACAACATTGTCATATGTCTTTTCTTGGATCTAAATAATACGAAACCTCGCTCTATGATTCGAAGTTAAAATCCTCAAATTTGGTAAAATAGTGACTTTTTTCAGGTTTTTCGTGTAGTTTGATATTACGTATATATATTCGTTTTTACCAATATTTCGATAGTATTTCATGTAGTATCACAATATGTGATTTGGCCTTCAAATCACAGAATTTCGCATAATATTGCATTTCAAGCAGGTTTTCTTGCATTTTGTTTCGTACGAAAAATCACCGAATTTAGCAGTATTTTGACGTTTATCATCCCCTTTTCCTTAATGTGATTTAAACAAAATATCATCGAATTAGACAATATTTTGCAGTTTTTCTACGTTTTTGTGAATTTTCAGTTTATTGGTATTAATTCATATATATACGATAAATATGATGCACACTCATAATTCATTAGATAATAACCTTTAATACTTCCTTTTCAATCATTTACTTGTTTCTCGTTAAAATACTGAGTAAGATATTGAAAAGGGGAGAAGTTCGGTTTTTATTGCATATATCGACGTTTCAGCCGGAATAGAGCGGTTTTACGTGTACATCTTCCATCGGTAATATAAACGAATTATCAGGAACATTATAGTTAATCTAATGAAAACACATTGATTTTTATCATTTGTATTGGAAACAACATTGTCATATGTCTTTTCTTGGATCTAAATAATACGAAATCTCACTCTATGATTCGAAGTTAAAATCCTCAAATATGGTAAAATAGTGACTTTTTTCACGTTTTTCATGTAGTTTGATATTAAGTATATATATTCGTTTTTACAAATATTTCGATACTATTTCATGTATTATCACAATATGTGATTTGGCCTTCAAATCTCAGAATTTCGCATAATATTGCATTTTAAGCAGATTTTCTTGCATTTTGTTTCGTACGAAAAATCATCGAATTTAGCAATATTTTGACGTTTATCATCCCCTTTTCCTTAATGTGATTTAAACAAAATATCATCGAATTAGACAATATTTTGCCGTTTTTCTACGTTTTTGTGAATTTTCAGTTTATTGGTATTAATTCATATATATACGATAAATATGATGCACACTCATAATTCATTAGATAATAACCTTTAATACTCCCTTTTCAATCATTTACTTGTTTCTCGTTAAAATACTGAGTAAGATATTGAAAAGGGGAGAAGTTCGGTTTTTATTGCATATATCGACGTTTCAGCCGGAATAGAGCGGTTTTACGTGTACATCTTCCATCGGTAATATAAACGAATAATCAGGAACATTACAGTTAATCTAATGAAAACACATTGATTTTTATCATTTGTATTGGAAACAACATTGTCATATGTCTTTTCTTGGATCTAAATAATACGAAATCTCACTCTATGATTCGAAGTTAAAATCCTCAAATATGGTAAAATAGTGATTTTTTCACGTTTTTCATGTAGTTTGATATTAAGTATATATATTCGTTTTTACCAATATTTCGATACTATTTCATGTATTATCACAATATGTGATTTGGCCTTCAAATCTCAGAATTTCGCATAATATTGCATTTTAAGCAGGTTTTCTTGCATTTTGTTTCGTACGAAAAATCATCGAATTTAGCAATATTTTGACGTTTATCATCCCCTTTTCCTTAATGTGATTTAAACAAAATATCATCGAATTAGACAATATTTTGCCGTTTTTCTACGTTTTTGTGAATTTTCAGTTTATTGGTATTAATTCATATATATACGATAAATATGATGCACACACATAATTCATTAGATAATAACCTTTAATACTTACTTTTACTAATACTTTACTTATTTATTTGTTTCTCGTTTAAATACTGAGTAAGATATTGAAAAGGGGAGAAGTTCGGTTTTTATTGCATATATCGACGTTTCAGCCGGAATAGAGCGGTTTTCTTGTACATCTTCCATCGGTAATATAAACGGAAAATGAGGAACATTTTAGTTAATTCTAATGAAAACACATTGATTCTTATCATTTGCATTGGAAACAACATTGTCATATGTCTTTTCTTGGATCTAAATAATACGAAACCTCGCTCTATGATTCGAAGTTAAAATCCTCAAATTTGGTAAAATAGTGACTTTTTTCAGGTTTTTCGTGTAGTTTGATATTACGTATATATATTCGTTTTTACCAATATTTCGATAGTATTTCATGTAGTATCACAATATGTGATTTGGCCTTCAAATCTCAGAATTTCGCATAATATTGCATTTCAAGCAGGTTTTTCTTGCATTTTGTTTCGTACGAAAAATCACCGAATTTAGCAGTATTTTGACGTTTATCATCCCCTTTTCCTTAATGTGATTTAAACAAAATATCATCGAATTAGACAATATTTTGCAGTATTTCTACGTTTTTGTGAATTTTCAGTTTATTGGTATTAATTCATATATATACGATAAATACGATGCACACTCATAATTCATTAGATAATAACCTTTAATACTCCCTTTTCAATCATTTACTTGTTTCTCGTTAAAATACTGAGTAAGATATTGAAAAGGGGAGAAGTTCGGTTTTTATTGCATATATCGACGTTTCAGCCGGAATAGAGCGGTTTTACGTTACATCTTCCATCGGTAATATAAACGAATAATCAGGAACATTATAGTTAATCTAATGAAAACACATTGATTTTTATCATTTGTATTGGAAACAACATTGTCATATGTCTTTTCTTGGATCTAAATAATACGAAATCTCACTCTATGATTCGAAGTTAAAATCCTCAAATATGGTAAAATAGTGACTTTTTTCACGTTTTTCATGTAGTTTGATATTAAACATATATATTCGTTTTTACAAATATTTCGATACTATTTCATGTATTATCACAATATGTGATTTGGCCTTCAAATCTCAGAATTTCGCATAATATTGCATTTTAAGCAGATTTTCTTGCATTTTGTTTCGTACGAAAAATCATCGAATTTAGCAATATTTTGACGTTTATCATCCCCTTTTCCTTAATGTGATTTAAACAAAATATCATCGAATTAGATAATATTTTGCCGTTTTTCTACGTTTTTGTGAATTTTCACTTTATTGGTATTAATTCATATATATACGATAAATATGATGCACACTCATAATTCATTAGATAATAACCTTTAATACTCCCTTTTCAATCATTTACTTGTTTCTCGTTAAAATACTGAGTAAGATATTGAAAAGGGGAGAAGTTCGGTTTTTATTGCATATATCGACGTTTCAGCCGGAATAGAGCGGTTTTACGTGTACATCTTCCATCGGTAATATAAACGAATAATCAGGAACATTACAGTTAATCTAATGAAAACACATTGATTTTTATCATTTGTATTGGAAACAACATTGTCATATGTCTTTTCTTGGATCTAAATAATACGAAATCTCACTCTATGATTCGAAGTTAAAATCCTCAAATATGGTAAAATAGTGACTTTTTTCACGTTTTTCATGTAGTTTGATATTAAGTATATATAACTGAAAACTCACACCCCAGAAGTGACTCGAACCCATACTCCCAGGAGCAACGCAACTGGTATTTTACCAAATCACCTCATTGTCCTGGGGACCATTCAGGCTTGTTCGCATTTGTGTTCCTCACGTGTGCCCCAAAGAATGAGGTGATTTGGTAAAATGCTATGCCCAAGATTACTATCCGAGTGCCGGCGGTGGGGTGGTTCAAATAGCCTCGGCTATCACCTCATTATGTCCGGTCGTGATGGTCAAGTGGATTAAGGCGTCTTGTACATACCAGTTGCGTTGCTCCTGGGAGTATGGGTTCGAGTCACTTCTGGGGTGTGAGTTTTCAGTTGCATATTGTCCTGGGGACCATTCAGGCTTGTTCGCATTTGTGTTCCTCACGTGTGCCCCAAAGAATGAGGTGATTTGGTAAAATGCTATGCCCAAGATTACTATCCGAGTGCCGGCGGTGGGGTGGTTCAAATAGCCTCGGCTATCACCTCATTATGTCCGGTCGTGATGGTCAAGTGGATTAAGGCGTCTTGTACATACCAGTTGCGTTGCTCCTGGGAGTATGGGTTCGAGTCACTTCTGGGGTGTGAGTTTTCAGTTGCATATTGTCCTGGGGACCATTCAGGCTTGTTCGCATTAAGTATATATATTCGTTTTTACCAATATTTCGATACTATTTCATGTATTATCACAATATGTGATTTGGCCTTCAAATCTCAGAATTTCGCATAATATTGCATTTTAAGCAGGTTTTCTTGCATTTTGTTTCGTACGAAAAATCATCGAATTTAGCAATATTTTGACGTTTATCATCCCCTTTTCCTTAATGTGATTTAAACAAAATATCATCGAATTAGACAATATTTTGCCGTTTTTCTACGTTTTTGTGAATTTTCAGTTTATTGGAATTAATTCATATATATACGATAAATATGATGCACACACATAATTCATTAGATAATAACCTTTAATACTTACTTTTACTAATACTTTACTTATTTATTTGTTTCTCGTTTAAATACTGAGTAAGATATTGAAAAGGGGAGAAGTTCGGTTTTTATTGCATATATCGACGTTTCAGCCGGAATAGAGCGGTTTTCTTGTACATCTTCCATCGGTAATATAAACGGAAAATGAGGAACATTTTAGTTAATTCTAATGAAAACACATTGATTCTTATCATTTGCATTGGAAACAACATTGTCATATGTCTTTTCTTGGATCTAAATAATACGAAACCTCGCTCTATGATTCGAAGTTAAAATCCTCAAATTTGGTAAAATAGTGACTTTTTTCAGGTTTTTCGTGTAGTTTGATATTACGTATATATATTCGTTTTTACCAATATTTCGATAGTATTTCATGTAGTATCACAATATGTGATTTGGCCTTCAAATCTCAGAATTTCGCATAATATTGCATTTCAAGCAGGTTTTCTTGCATTTTGTTTCGTACGAAAAATCACCGAATTTAGCAGTATTTTGACGTTTATCATCCCCTTTTCCTTAATGTGATTTAAACAAAATATCATCGAATTAGACAATATTTTGCAGTATTTCTACGTTTTTGTGAATTTTCAGTTTATTGGTATTAATTCATATATATACGATAAATATGATGCACACTCATAATTCATTAGATAATAACCTTTAATACTCCCTTTTCAATCATTTACTTGTTTCTCGTTAAAATACTGAGTAAGATATTGAAAAGGGGAGAAGTTCGGTTTTTATTGCATATATCGACGTTTCAGCCGGAATAGAGCGGTTTTACGTGTACATCTTCCATCGGTAATATAAACGAATAATCAGGAACATTATAGTTAATCTAATGAAAACACATTGATTTTTATCATTTGTATTGGAAACAACATTGTCATATGTCTTTTCTTGGATCTAAATAATACGAAATCTCACTCTATGATTCGAAGTTAAAATCCTCAAATATGGTAAAATAGTGACTTTTTTCACGTTTTTCATGTAGTTTGATATTACGTATATATGTTCGTTTTTACCAATATTTCGATACTATTTCATGTATTATCACAATATGTGATTTGGCCTTCAAATCTCAGAATTTCGCATAATATTGCATTTCAAGCAAGTTTTCTTGCATTTTGTTTCGTACGAAAAATCATCGAATTTAGCAATATTTTGACGTTTATCATCCCCTTTTCCTTAATGTGATTTAAACAAAATATCATCGAATTAGACAATATTTTGCCGTTTTTCTACGTTTTTGTGAATTTTCAGTTCATTGGTATTAATTCATATATATACGATAAATATGATGCGCACACAGAATTCATTAGATAATAACCTTTAATACTTCCTTTTCAATCATTTATTTGTTTATCGTTAAAATACTGAGAAAGATATTGAAAAGGGGAGAAGTTCGGTTTTTATTGCATATATCGACGTTTCAGCCGGAATAGAGCGGTTTTCTAGTACATCTTCCATCGGTAATATAAACGGAAAATCAGGAACATTTTAGTAAATCTAATGAAAACACATTGATTTTTATCATTTGTATTGGAAACAACATTGTCATATGTCTTTTCTTGGATCTAAATAATACGAAATCTCACTCTATGATTCGAAGTTAAAATCCTCAAATATGGTAAAATAGTGACTTTTTCACGTTTTTCATGTAGTTTGATATTACGTATATATGTTCGTTTTTACCAATATTTCGATACTATTTCATGTATTATCACAATATGTGATTTGGCCTTCAAATCTCAGAATTTCGAATAATATTGCATTTCAAGCAGGTTTTCGTGCATTTTGTTTCGTACGAAAAATCATCGAATTTAGCAATATTTTGACGTTTATCATCCCCTTTTCCTTAATGTGATTTAAACAAAATATCATCGAATTATAAAATATTTTGCCGTTTTTCTACGTTTTTGTGAATTTTCAGTTTATTGGTATTAATTCATATATATACGATATATATGATGCACACACATAATTCATTAGATTATAACCTTTAATACTCCCTTTTCCATCATTTATTTGTTTCTCGTTTAAATACTGAGTAAGATATTGAAAAGGGGAGAAGTTCGGTTTTTATTGCATATATCGACGTTTCAGCCGGAATAGAGCGGTTTTCTTGTACATCTTCCATCGGTAATATAAACGGAAAATCAGGTACACTTTTGTTTATTCAAATGAAAACTCATTGATTTTTATCATTTGTATTGGAAACAACATTGTCATATGTCTTTTCTTGGATCTAAATAATAGGAAATCTCGCTCTATGATTCGAAGTGAAAATCCTCTAATATGGTAAAATAATGATTTTTTCATGTTTTTCTTGTAGTTTGATATTACGTATATATATTCGTTTTTACCAATATTTCGATAGTATTTCATGTAGTATCACAATATGTGATTTGGCCTTCAAATCTCAGAATTTCGCATAATATTGCATTTCAAGCAGGTTTTCTTGCATTTTGTTTCGTACGAAAAATCACCGAATTTAGCAGTGTTTTGACGTTTATCATCCCCTTTTCCTTAATGTGATTTAAACAAAATATCATCGAATTAGACAATATTTTGCCGTTTTTCTACGTTTTTGTGAATTTTCAGTTTATTGGTATTAATTCATATATATACGATAAATATGATGCACACTCATAATTCATTAGATAATAACCTTTAATACTCCCTTTTCAATCATTTACATGTTTCTCGTTAAAATTCTGAGTAAGATATTGAAAAGGGGAGAAGTTCGGTTTTTATTGCATATATCGACGTTTCAGCCGGAATAGAGCGGTTTTACGTGTACATCTTCCATCGGTAATATAAACGGAAAATCAGGAACATTTTAGTTAATCTAATGAAAACACATTGATTTTTATCATTTGTATTGGAAAAACCATTGTCATATGTCATATGACATTTGCGGTTAGATTTCATGGATCTAAATAATAGGAAATCTCGCTCTATGATTCGAAGTGAAAATCCTCTAATATGGTAAAATAGTGATTTTTTTCATGTTTTTCATGTAGTTTGATATTACGTATATATATTCGTTTTTACCTATATTTCGATACTATTTCATGTAGTATCACAATATGTGATTTGTTCTTCAAATCTCAGAATTTCGCATAATATTGCATTTTAAACAGGTTTTCTTGGATTTTGTTTCGAACGAAAAATCATCGAATTTAGCAATATTTTGACGTTTATCATCCCCTTTTCCTTAATGTGATTTAAACAAAATATCATCGAATTATACAATATTTTGCCGTTTTTCTACGTTTTTGTGAATTTTCAGTTTATTGGTATTAATTCATATATATACGATAAATATGATGCACACACATAATTCATTAGATTATAACCTTTAATACTTACTTTTACTAATACTTTACTTATTTATTTGTTTCTCGTTTAAATACTGAGTAACATATTGAAAAGGGGAGAAGTTCGGTTTTTATTGCATATATCGACGTTTCAGCCGGAATAGAGCGGTTTTCTTGTACATCTTCCATCGGTAATATAAACGGAAAATGAGGAACATTTTAGTTAATTCTAATGAAAACACATTGATTCTTATCATTTGCATTGGAAACAACATTGTCATATGTCTTTTCTTGGATCTAAATAATACGAAACCTCGCTCTATGATTCGAAGTTAAAATCCTCAAATTTGGTAAAATAGTGACTTTTTTCAGGTTTTTCGTGTAGTTTGATATTACGTATATATATTCGTTTTTACCAATATTTCGATAGTATTTCATGTAGTATCACAATATGTGATTTGGCCTTCAAATCTCAGAATTTCGCATAATATTGCATTTCAAGCATGTTTTCTTGCATTTTGTTTCGTACGAAAAATCACCGAATTTAGCAGTATTTTGACGTTTATCATCCCCTTTTCCTTAATGTGATTTAAACAAAATATCATCGAATTAGACAATATTTTGCAGTATTTCTACGTTTTTGTGAATTTTCAGTTTATTGGTATTAATTCATATATATACGATAAATATGATGCACACTCATAATTCATTAGATAATAACCTTTAATACTCCCTTTTCAATCATTTACTTGTTTCTCGTTAAAATACTGAGTAAGATATTGAAAAGGGGAGAAGTTCGGTTTTTATTGCATATATCGACGTTTCAGCCGGAATAGAGCGGTTTTACGTGTACATCTTCCATCGGTAATATAAACGAATAATCAGGAACATTATAGTTAATCTAATGAAAACACATTGATTTTTATCATTTGTATTGGAAACAACATTGTCATATGTCTTTTCTTGGATCTAAATAATACGAAATCTCACTCTATGATTTGAAGTTAGAATCCTCAAATATGGTAAAATAGTGACTTTTTTCACGTTTTTCATGTAGTTTGATATTAAGTATATATATTCGTTTTTACAAATATTTCGATACTATTTCATGTATTATCACAATATGAGATTTGGCCTTCAAATCTCAGAATTTCGCATAATATTGCATTTTAAGCAGATTTTCTTGCATTTTGTTTCGTACGAAAAATCATCGAATTTAGCAATATTTTGACGTTAATCATCCCCTTTTCCTTAATGTGATTTAAACAAAATATCATCGAATTAGACAATATTTTGCCGTTTTTCTACGTTTTTGTGAATTTTCACTTTATTGGTATTAATTCATATATATACGATAAATATGATGCACACTCATAATTCATTAGATAATAACCTTTAATACTCCCTTTTCAATCATTTACTTGTTTCTCGTTAAAATACTGAGTAAGATATTGAAAAGGGGAGAATTTCGGTTTTTATTGCATATATCGACGTTTCAGCCGGAATAGAGCGGTTTTACGTGTACATCTTCCATCGGTAATATAAACGAATAATCAGGAACATTACAGTTAATCTAATGAAAACACATTGATTTTTATCATTTGTATTGGAAACAACATTGTCATATGTCTTTTCTTGGATCTAAATAATACGAAATCTCACTCTATGATTCGAAGTTAAAATCCTCAAATATGGTAAAATAGTGACTTTTTTCACGTTTTTCATGTAGTTTGATATTAAGTATATATATTCGTTTTTACCAATATTTCGATACTATTTCATGTATTATCACAATATGTGATTTGGCCTTCAAATCTCAGAATTTCGCATAATATTGCATTTTAAGCAGGTTTTCTTGCATTTTGTTTCGTACGAAAAATCATCGAATTTAGCAATATTTTGACGTTTATCATCCCCTTTTCCTTAATGTGATTTAAACAAAGTATCATCGAATTAGACAATATTTTGCCGTTTTTCTACGTTTTTGTGAATTTTCAGTTTATTGGTATTAATTCATATATATACGATAAATATGATGCACACACATAATTCATTAGATAATAACCTTTAATACTTACTTTTACTAATACTTTACTTATTTATTTGTTTCTCGTTTAAATACTGAGTAACATATTGAAAAGGGGAGAAGTTCGGTTTTTATTGCATATATCGACGTTTCAGCCGGAATAGAGCGGTTTTCTTGTACATCTTCCATCGGTAATATAAACGGAAAATGAGGAACATTTTAGTTAATTCTAATGAAAACACATTGATTCTTATCATTTGCATTGGAAACAACATTGTCATATGTCTTTTCTTGGATCTAAATAATACGAAACCTCGCTCTATGATTCGAAGTTAAAATCCTCAAATTTGGTAAAATAGTGACTTTTTTCAGGTTTTTCGTGTAGTTTGATATTACGTATATATATTCGTTTTTACCAATATTTCGATAGTATTTCATGTAGTATCACAATATGTGATTTGGCCTTCAAATCTCAGAATTTCGCATAATATTGCATTTCAAGCATGTTTTCTTGCATTTTGTTTCGTACGAAAAATCACCGAATTTAGCAGTATTTTGACGTTTATCATCCCCTTTTCCTTAATGTGATTTAAACAAAATATCATCGAATTAGACAATATTTTGCAGTATTTCTACGTTTTTGTGAATTTTCAGTTTATTGGTATTAATTCATATATATACGATAAATATGATGCACACTCATAATTCATTAGATAATAACCTTTAATACTCCCTTTTCAATCATTTACTTGTTTCTCGTTAAAATACTGAGTAAGATATTGAAAAGGGGAGAAGTTCGGTTTTTATTGCATATATCGACGTTTCAGCCGGAATAGAGCGGTTTTACGTGTACATCTTCCATCGGTAATATAAACGAATAATCAGGAACATTATAGTTAATCTAATGAAAACACATTGATTTTTATCATTTGTATTGGAAACAACATTGTCATATGTCTTTTCTTGGATCTAAATAATACGAAATCTCACTCTATGATTCGAAGTTAAAATCCTCAAATATGGTAAAATAGTGACTTTTTTCACGTTTTTCATGTAGTTTGATATTACGTATATATGTTCGTTTTTACCAATATTTCGATACTATTTCATGTATTATCACAATATGTGATTTGGCCTTCAAATCTCAGAATTTCGCATAATATTGCATTTCAAGCAGGTTTTCTTGCATTTTGTTTCGTACGAAAAATCATCGAATTTAGCAATATTTTGACGTTTATCATCCCCTTTTCCTTAATGTGATTTAAACAAAATATCATCGAATTATACAGTATTTTGCCGTTTTTCTACGTTTTTGTGAATTTTCAGTTTATTGGTATTAATTCATATATATACGATATATATGATGCACACACATAATTCATTAGATTATAACCTTTAATACTCCCTTTTCCATCATTTATTTGTTTCTCGTTTAAATACTGAGTAAGATATTGAAAAGGGGAGAAGTTCGGTTTTTATTGCATATATCGACGTTTCAGCCGGAATAGAGCGGTTTTCTTGTACATCTTCCATCGGTAATATAAACGGAAAATCAGGTACATTTTTGTTTATTCAAATGAAAACTCATTGATTTTTATCATTTGTATTGGAAACAACATTGTCATATGTCTTTTCTTGGATCTAAATAATAGGAAATCTCGCTCTATGATTCGAAGTGAAAATCCTCTAATATGGTAAAATAGTGATTTTTTCATGTTTTTCTTGTAGTTTGATATTACGTATATATATTCGTTTTTACCAATATTTCGATAGTATTTCATGTAGTATCACAATATGTGATTTGGCCTTCAAATCTCAGAATTTCGCATAATATTGCATTTCAAGCAGGTTTTCTTGCATTTTGTTTCGTACGAAAAATCACCGAATTTAGCAGTATTTTCACGTTTATCATCCCCTTTTCCTTAATGTGATTTAAACAAAATATCATCGAATTAGACAATATTTTGCCGTTTTTCTACGTTTTTGTGAATTTTCAGTTTATTGGTATTAATTCATATATATACGATAAATATGATGCACACTCATAATTCATTAGATAATAACCTTTAATACTCCCTTTTCAATCATTTACATGTTTCTCGTTAAAATTCTGAGTAAGATATTGAAAAGGGGAGAAGTTCGGTTTATATTGCATATATCGACGTTTCAGCCAGAATAGAGCGGTTTTACGTGTACATCTTCCATCGGTAATATAAACGGAAAATCAGGAACATTTTAGTTAATCTAATGAAAACACATTGATTTTTATCATTTGTATTGGAAAAACCATTGTCATATCCCTTTTCATGGATCTAAATAATAGGAAATCTCGCTCTATGATTCGAAGTGAAAATCCTCTAATATGGTAAAATAGTGATTTTTTTCATGTTTTTCATGTAGTTTGATATTACGTATATATATTCGTTTTTACCAATATTTCGATACTATTTCATGTAGTATCACAATATGTGATTTGTTCTTCAAATCTCAGAATTTCGCATAATATTGCATTTTAAGCAGATTTTCTTGCATTTTGTTTCGTACGAAAAATCATCGAATTTAGCAATATTTTGACGTTTATCATCCCCTTTTCCTTAATGTGATTTAAACAAAATATCATCGAATTAGACAATATTTTGCCGTTTTTCTACGTTTTTGTGAATTTTCACTTTATTGGTATTAATTCATATATATACGATAAATATGATGCACACTCATAATTCATTAGATAATAACCTTTAATACTCCCTTTTCAATCATTTACTTGTTTCTCGTTAAAATACTAAGTAAGATATTGAAAAGGAGAGAAGTTCGGTTTTTATTGCATATATCGACGTTTCAGCCGGAATAGAGCGGTTTTACGTGTACATCTTCCATCGGTAATATAAACGAATAATCAGGAACATTACAGTTAATCTAATGAAAACACATTGATTTTTATCATTTGTATTGGAAACAACATTGTCATATGTCTTTTCTTGGATCTAAATAATACGAAATCTCACTCTATGATTCGAAGTTAAAATCCTCAAATATGGTAAAATAGTGACTTTTTTCACGTTTTTCATGTAGTTTGATATTAAGTATATATATTCGTTTTTACCAATATTTCGATACTATTTCATGTATTATCACAATATGTGATTTGGCCTTCAAATCTCAGAATTTCGCATAATATTGCATTTTAAGCAGGTTTTCTTGCATTTTGTTTCGTACGAAAAATCATCGAATTTAGCAATATTTTGACGTTTATCATCCCCTTTTCCTTAATGTGATTTAAACAAAATATCATCGAATTAGACAATATTTTGCCGTTTTTCTACGTTTTTGTGAATTTTCAGTTTATTGGTATTAATTCATATATATAAGATAAATATGATGCACACACATAATTCATTAGATAATAACCTTTAATACTTACTTTTACTAATACTTTACTTATTTATTTGTTTCTCGTTTAAATACTGAGTAAGATATTGAAAAGGGGAGAAGTTCGGTTTTTATTGCATATATCGACGTTTCAGCCGGAATAGAGCGGTTTTCTTGTACATCTTCCATCGGTAATATAAACGGAAAATGAGGAACATTTTAGTTAATTCTAATGAAAACACATTGATTCTTATCATTTGCATTGGAAACAACATTGTCATATGTCTTTTCTTGGATCTAAATAATACAAAACCTCGCTCTATGATTCGAAGTTTAAATCCTAAAATTTGGTAAAATAGTGACTTTTTTCAGGTTTTTCGTGTAGTTTGATATTACGTATATATATTCGTTTTTACCAATATTTCGATAGTATTTCATGTAGTATCACAATATGTGATTTGGCCTTCAAATCTCAGAATTTCGCATAATATTGCATTTCAAGCAGGTTTTCTTGCATTTTGTTTCGTACGAAAAATCACCGAATTTAGCAGTATTTTGACGTTTATCATCCCCTTTTCCTTAATGTGATTTAAACAAAATATCATCGAATTAGACAATATTTTGCAGTATTTCTACGTTTTTGTGAATTTTCAGTTTATTGGTATTAATTCATATATATACGATAAATATGATGCACACTCATAATTCATTAAATAATAACCTTTAATACTCCCTTTTCAATCATTTACTTGTTTCTCGTTAAAATACTGAGTAAGATATTGAAAAGGGGAGAACTTCGGTTTTTATTGCATATATCGACGTTTCAGCCGGAATAGAGCGGTTTTACGTGTACATCTTCCATCGGTAATATAAACGAATAATCAGGAACATTATAGTTAATCTAATGAAAACACATTGATTTTTATCATTTGTATTGGAAACAACATTGTCATATGTCTTTTCTTGGATCTAAATAAGACGAAATCTCACTCTATGATTCGAAGTTAAAATCCTCAAATATGGTAAAATAGTGACTTTTTTCACGTTTTTCATGTAGTTTGATATTACGTATATATGTTCGTTTTTACCAATATTTCGATACTATTTCATGTATTATCACAATATGTGATTTGGCCTTCAAATCTCAGAATTTCGCATAATATTGCATTTCAAGCAGGTTTTCTTGCATTTTGTTTCGTACGAAAAATCATCGAATTTAGCAATATTTTGACGTTTATCATCCCCTTTTCCTTAATGTGATTTAAACAAAATATCATCGAATTAGACAATATTTTGCCGTTTTTCTACGTTTTTGTGAATTTTCAGTTCATTGGTATTAATTCATATATATACGATAAATATGATGCACACTCATAATTCATTAGATAATAACCTTTAATACTCCCTTTTCAATCATTTACATGTTTCTCGTTAAAATTCTGAGTAAGATATTGAAAAGGGGAGAAGTTCGGTTTTTATTGCATATATCGACGTTTCAGCCAGAATAGAGCGGTTTTACGTGTACATCTTCCATCGGTAATATAAACGGAAAATCAGGAACATTTTAGTTAATCTAATGAAAACACATTGATTTTTATCATTTGTATTGGAAAAACCATTGTCATATGTCTTTTCTTGGATCTAAATAATACGAAATCTCACTCTATGATTCGAAGTTAAAATCCTCAAATATGGTAAAATAGTGACTTTTTTCACGTTTTTCATGTAGTTTGATATTAAGTATATATATTCGTTTTTACCAATATTTCGATACTATTTCATGTATTATCACAATATGTGATTTGGCCTTCAAATCTCAGAATTTCGCATAATATTGCATTTTAAGCAGGTTTTCTTGCATTTTGTTTCGTACGAAAAATCATCGAATTTAGCAATATTTTGACGTTTATCATCCCCTTTTCCTTAATGTGATTTAAAGAAAATATCATCGAATTAGACAATATTTTGCCGTTTTTCTACGTTTTTGTGAATTTTCAGTTTATTGGTATTAATTCATATATATACGATAAATATGATGCACACACATAATTCATTAGATAATAACCTTTAATACTTACTTTTACTAATACTTTACTTATTTATTTGTTTCTCGTTTAAATACTGACTAAGATATTGAAAAGGGGAGAAGTTCGGTTTTTATTGCATATATCAACGTTTCAGCCGGAATAGAGCGGTTTTCTTGTACATCTTCCATCGGTAATATAAACGGAAAATGAGGAACATTTTAGTTAATTCTAATGAAAACACATTGATTCTTATCATTTGCATTGGAAACAACATTGTCATATGTCTTTTCTTGGATCTAAATAATACGAAACCTCGCTCTATGATTCGAAGTTAAAATCCTCAAATTTGGTAAAATAGTGACTTTTTTCAGGTTTTTCGTGTAGTTTGATATTACGTATATATGTTCGTTTTTACCAATATTTCGATACTATTTCATGTATTATCACAATATGTGATTTGGCCTTCAAATCTCAGAATTTCGCATAATATTGCATTTCAAGCAGGTTTTCTTGCATTTTGTATCGTACGAAAAATCATCGAATTTAGCAATATTTTGACGTTTATCATCCCCTTTTCCTTAATGTGATTTAAACAAAATATCATCGAATTAGACAATATTTTGCCGTTTTTCTACGTTTTTGTGAATTTTCAGTTCATTGGTATTAATTCATATATATACGATAAATATGATGCACACTCATAATTCATTAGATAATAACCTTTAAAGATATTGAAAAGGGGAGAAGTTCGGTTTTTATTGCATATATCGACGTTTCAGCCAGAATAGAGCGGTTTTACGTGTACATCTTTCATCGGTAATATAAACGGAAAATCAGGAACATTTTAGTTAATCTAATGAAAACACATTGATTTTTATCATTTGTATTGGAAAAACCATTGTCATATCCCTTTTCATGGATCTAAATAATAGGAAATCTCGCTCTATGATTCGAAGTGAAAATCCTCTAATATGGTAAAATAGTGATTTTTTTCATGTTTTTCATGTAGTTTGATATTACGTATATATATTCGTTTTTACCAATATTTCGATACTATTTCATGTAGTATCACAATATGTGATTTGTTCTTCAAATCTCAGAATTTCGCATAATATTGCATTTTAAGCAGATTTTCTTGCATTTTGTTTCGTACGAAAAATCATCGAATTTAGCAATATTTTGACGTTTATCATCCCCTTTTCCTTAATGTGATTTAAACAAAATATCATCGAATTAGACAATATTTTGCCGTTTTTCTACGTTTTTGTGAATTTTCACTTTATTGGTATTAATTCATATATATACGATAAATATGATGCACACTCATAATTCATTAGATAATAACCTTTAATACTCCCTTTTCAATCATTTACTTGTTTCTCGTTAAAATACTAAGTAAGATATTGAAAAGGAGAGAAGTTCGGTTTTTATTGCATATATCGACGTTTCAGCCGGAATAGAGCGGTTTTACGTGTACATCTTCCATCGGTAATATAAACGAATAATCAGGAACATTACAGTTAATCTAATGAAAACACATTGATTTTTATCATTTGTATTGGAAACAACATTGTCATATGTCTTTTCTTGGATCTAAATAATACGAAATCTCACTCTATGATTCGAAGTTAAAATCCTCAAATATGGTAAAATAGTGACTTTTTTCACGTTTTTCATGTAGTTTGATATTAAGTATATATATTCGTTTTTACCAATATTTCGATACTATTTCATGTATTATCACAATATGTGATTTGGCCTTCAAATCTCAGAATTTCGCATAATATTGCATTTTAAGCAGGTTTTCTTGCATTTTGTTTCGTACGAAAAATCATCGAATTTAGCAATATTTTGACGTTTATCATCCCCTTTTCCTTAATGTGATTTAAAGAAAATATCATCGAATTAGACAATATTTTGCCGTTTTTCTACGTTTTTGTGAATTTTCAGTTTATTGGTATTAATTCATATATATACGATAAATATGATGCACACACATAATTCATTAGATAATAACCTTTAATACTTACTTTTACTAATACTTTACTTATTTATTTGTTTCTCGTTTAAATACTGACTAAGATATTGAAAAGGAGAGAAGTTCGGTTTTTATTGCATATATCAACGTTTCAGCCGGAATAGAGCGGTTTTCTTGTACATCTTCCATCGGTAATATAAACGGAAAATGAGGAACATTTTAGTTAATTCTAATGAAAACACATTGATTCTTATCATTTGCATTGGAAACAACATTGTCATATGTCTTTTCTTGGATCTAAATAATACGAAACCTCGCTCTATGATTCGAAGTTAAAATCCTCAAATTTGGTAAAATAGTGACTTTTTTCAGGTTTTTCGTGTAGTTTGATATTACGTATATATATTCGTTTTTACCAATATTTCGATAGTATTTCATGTAGTATCACAATATGTGATTTGGCCTTCAAATCTCAGAATTTCGCATAATATTGCATTTCAAGCAGGTTTTCTTGCATTTTGTTTCGTACGAAAAATCACCGAATTTAGCAGTATTTTGACGTTTATCATCCCCTTTTCCTTAATGTGATTTAAACAAAATATCATCGAATTAGACAATATTTTGCCGTTTTTCTACGTTTTTGTGAATTTTCAGTTCATTGGTATTAATTCATATATATACGATAAATATGATGCACACACAGAATTCATTAGATAATAACCTTTAATACTTCCTTTTCAATCATTTATTTGTTTATCGTTAAAATACTGAGAAAGATATTGAAAAGGGGAGAAGTTCGGTTTTTATTGCATATATCGACGTTTCAGCCGGAATAGAGCGGTTTTCTTGTACATCTTCCATCGGTAATATAAACGGAAAATCAGGTACATTTTTGTTTATTCAAATGAAAACTCATTGATATTTATCATTTGTATTGGAAACAACATTGTCATATGTCTTTTCTTGGATCTAAATAATAGGAAATCTCGCTTTATGATTCGAAGTGAAAATCCTCTAATATGGTAAAATAGTGATTTTTTCATGTTTTTCTTGTAGTTTGATACTACGTATATATATTCGTTTTTACCAATATTTCGATAGTATTTCATGTAGTATCACAATATGTGATTTGGCCTTCAAATCTCAGAATTTCGCATAATATTGCATTTCAAGCAGGTTTTCTTGCATTTTGTTTCGTACGAAAAATCACCGAATTTAGCAGTATTTTGACGTTTATCATCCCCTTTTCCTTAATGTGATTTAAACAAAATATCATCGAATTAGACAATATTTTGCCGTTTTTCTACGTTTTTGTGAATTTTCAGTTTATTGGTATTAATTCATATATATACGATAAATATGATGCACACTCATAATTCATTAGATAATAACCTTTAATACTCCCTTTTCAATCATTTACATGTTTCTCGTTAAAATTCTGAGTAAGATATTGAAAAGGGGAGAAGTTCGGTTTTTATTGCATATATCGACGTTTCAGCCGGAATAGAGCGGTTTTACGTGTACATCTTCCATCGGTAATATAAACGGAAAATCAGGAACATTTTAGTTAATCTAATGAAAACACATTGATTTTTATCATTTGTATTGGAAAAACCATTGTCATATCCCTTTTCATGGATCTAAATAATAGGAAATCTCGCTCTATGATTCGAAGTGAAAATCCTCTAATATGGTAAAATAGTGATTTTTTTCATGTTTTTCATGTAGTTTGATATTAAGTATTTATATTCGTTTTTACCAATATTTCGATACTATTTCATGTAGTATCACAATATGTGATTTGTTCTTCAAATCTCAGAATTTCGCATAATATTGCATTTTAAGCAGGTTTTCTTGGATTTTGTTTCGTACGAAAAATCATCGAATTTAGCAATATTTTTACGTTTATCATCCCCTTTTCCTTAATGTGATTTAAACAAAATATCATCGAATTATTCAATATTTTGCCGTTTTTCTACGTTTTTGTGAATTTTCAGTTTATTGGTATTAATTCATATATATACGATAAATATGATGCACACACATAATTCATTAGATTATAACCATTAATACTCCCTTTTCAACCATTTATTTGTTTCTCGTTTAAATACTGAGTAAGATATTGAAAAGGGGAGAAGTTCGGTTTTTATTGCATATATCGACGTTTCAGCCGGATTAGAGCGGTTTTCTTGTACATCTTCCATTGGTAATATAAACGGAAAATCAGGTACATTTTTGTTTATTCAAATGAAAACTCATTGATTTTTATCATTGGAAACAACTTGTATTGGAAACAACATTGTCATACGTCTTTTCTTGGATCTAAATAATACGAAATCTCACTCTATGATTCGAAGTTAAAATCCTCAAATATGGTAAAATAGTGACTTTTTCACGTTTTTCATGTAGTTTGATATTAAGTATATATATTCGTTTTTACCAATATTTCGATACTATTTCATGTATTATCACAATATGTGATTTGGCCTTCAAATCTCAGAATTTCGCATAATATTGCATTTTAAGCAGGTTTTCTTGCATTTTGTTTCGTACGAAAAATCATCGAATTTAGCAATATTTTGACGTTTATCATCCCCTTTTCCTTAATGTGATTTAAACAAAGTATCATCGAATTAGACAATATTTTGCCGTTTTTCTACGTTTTTGTGAATTTTCAGTTTATTGGTATTAATTCATATATATACGATAAATATGATGCACACACATAATTCATTAGATAATAACCTTTAATACTTACTTTAACTAATACTTTACTTATTTATTTGTTTCTCGTTTAAATACTGAGTAAGATATTGAAAAGGGGAGAAGTTCGGTTTTTATTGCATATATCGACGTTTCAGCCGGAATAGAGCGGTTTTACTGTACATCTTCCATCGGTAATATAAACGGAAAATGAGGAACATTTTAGTTAATTCTAATGAAAACACATTGATTCTTATCATTTGCATTGGAAACAACATTGTCATATGTCTTTTCTTGGATCTAAATAATACGAAACCTCGCTCTATGATTCGAAGTTAAAATCCTCAAATATGGTAAAATAGTGACTTTTTTCACGTTTTTCATGTAGTTTGATATTAAGTATATATATTCGTTTTTACAAATATTTCGATACTATTTCATGTATTATCACAATATGTGATTTGGCCTTCAAATCTCAGAATTTCGCATAATATTGCATTTTAAGCAGGTTTTCTTGCATTTTGTTTCGTACGAAAAATCATCGAATTTAGCAATATTTTGACGTTTATCATCCCCTTTTCCTTAATGTGATTTAAACAAAATATCATCGAATTAGACAATATTTTGCCGTTTTTCTACGTTTTTGTGAATTTTCAGTTCATTGGTATTAATTCATATATATACGATAAATATGATGCACACTCATAATTCATTAGATAATAACCTTTAATACTCCCTTTTCAATCATTTACATGTTTCTCGTTAAAATTCTGAGTAAGATATTGAAAAGGGGAGAAGTTCGGTTTTTATTGCATATATCGACGTTTCAGCCAGAATAGAGCGGTTTTACGTGTACATCTTCCATCGGTAATATAAACGGAAAATCAGGAACATTTTAGTTAATCTAATGAAAACACATTGATTTTTATCATTTGTATTGGAAAAACCATTGTCATATCCCTTTTCATGGATCTAAATAATAGGAAATCTCGCTCTATGATTCGAAGTGAAAATCCTCTAATATGGTAAAATAGTGATTTTTTTCATGTTTTTCATGTAGTTTGATATTACGTATATATATTCGTTTTTACCAATATTTCGATACTATTTCATGTAGTATCACAATATGTGATTTGTTCTTCAAATCTCAGAATTTCGCATAATATTGCATTTTAAGCAGATTTTCTTGCATTTTGTTTCGTACGAAAAATCATCGAATTTAGCAATATTTTGACGTTTATCATCCCCTTTTCCTTAATGTGATTTAAACAAAATATCATCGAATTAGACAATATTTTGCCGTTTTTCTACGTTTTTGTGAATTTTCACTTTATTGGTATTAATTCATATATATACGATAAATATGATGCACACTCATAATTCATTAGATAATAACCTTTAATACTCCCTTTTCAATCATTTACTTGTTTCTCGTTAAAATACTAAGTAAGATATTGAAAAGGAGAGAAGTTCGGTTTTTATTGCATATATCGACGTTTCAGCCGGAATAGAGCGGTTTTCTAGTACATCTTCCATCGGTAATATAAACGGAAAATCAGGAACATTTTAGTAAATCTAATGAAAACACATTGATTTTTATCATTTGTATTGGAAACAACATTGTCATATGTCTTTTCTTGGATCTAAATAATACGAAATCTCACTCTATGATTCGAAGTTAAAATCCTCAAATATGGTAAAATAGTGACTTTTTTCACGTTTTTCATGTAGTTTGATATTACGTATATATGTTCGTTTTTACCAATATTTCGATACTATTTCATGTATTATCACAATATGTGATTTGGCCTTCAAATCTCAGAATTTCGCATAATATTGCATTTCAAGCAGGTTTTCTTGCATTTTGTTTCGTACGAAAAATCATCGAATTTAGCAATATTTTGACGTTTATCATCCCCTTTTCCTTAATGTGATTTAAACAAAATATCATCGAATTATACAATATTTTGCCGTTTTTCTACGTTTTTGTGAATTTTCAGTTTATTGGTATTAATTCATATATATACGATATATATGATGCACACACATAATTCATTAGATTATAACCTTTAATACTCCCTTTTCCATCATTTATTTGTTTCTCGTTTAAATACTGAGTAAGATATTGAAAAGGGGAGAAGTTCGGTTTTTATTGCATATATCGACGTTTCAGCCGGAATAGAGCGGTTTTCTTGTACATCTTCCATCGGTAATATAAACGGAAAATCAGGTACATTTTTGTTTATTCAAATGAAAAGTCATTGATTTTTATCATTTGTATTGGAAACAACATTGTCATATGTCTTTTCTTAGATCTAAATAATAGGAAATCTCGCTCTATGATTCGAAGTGAAAATCCTCTAATATGGTAAAATAGTGATTTTTTCATGTTTTTCTTGTAGTTTGATATTACGTATATATATTCGTTTTTACCAATATTTCGATAGTATTTCATGTAGTATCACAATATGTGATTTGGCCTTCAAATCTCAGAATTTCGCATAATATTGCATTTCAAGCAGGTTTTCTTGCATTTTGTTTCGTACGAAAAATCACCGAATTTAGCAGTATTTTGACGTTTATCATCCCCTTTTCCTTAATGTGATTTAAACAAAATATCATCGAATTAGACAATATTTTGCCGTTTTTCTACGTTTTTGTGAATTTTCAGTTTATTGGTATTAATTCATATATATACGATAAATATTATGCACACTCATAATTCATTAGATAATAACCTTTAATACTCCCTTTTCAATCATTTACATGTTTCTCGTTAAAATTCTGAGTAAGATATTGAAAAGGGGAGAAGTTCGGTTTTTATTGCATATATCGACGTTTCAGCCGGAATAGAGCGGTTTTACGTGTACATCTTCCATCGGTAATATAAACGGAAAATCAGGAACATTTTAGTTAATCTAATGAAAACACATTGATTTTTATCATTTGTATTGGAAAAACCATTGTCATATCCCTTTTCATGGATCTAAATAATAGGAAATCTCGCTCTATGATTCGAAGTGAAAATCCTCTAATATGGTAAAATAGTGATTTTTTTCATATTTTTCATGTAGTTTGATATTAAGTATTTATATTCGTTTTTACCAATATTTCGATACTATTTCATGTAGTATCACAATATGTGATTTGTTCTTCAAATCTCAGAATTTCGCATAATATTGCATTTTAAGCAGGTTTTCTTGGATTTTGTTTCGTACGAAAAATCATCGAATTTAGCAATATTTTTACGTTTATCATCCCCTTTTCCTTAATGTGATTTAAACAAAATATCATCGAATTAGACAATATTTTGCCGTTTTTCTACGTTTTTGTGAATTTTCAGTTTATTGGTATTAATTCATGTATATACGATAAATATGATGCACACACATAATTCATTAGATTATAACCATTAATACTCCCTTTTCAACCATTTATTTGTTTCTCGTTTAAATACTGAGTAAGATATTGAAAAGGGGAGAAGTTCGGTTTTTATTGCATATATCGACGTTTCAGCCGGATTAGAGCGGTTTTCTTGTACATCTTCCATTGGTAATATAAACGGAAAATCAGGTACATTTTTGTTTATTCAAATGAAAACTCATTGATTTTTATCATTGGAAACAACTTGTATTGGAAACAACATTGTCATACGTCTTTTCTTGGATCCAAATAATACGAAATCTCACTCTATGATTCGAAGTTAAAATCCTCAAATATGGTAAAATAGTGACTTTTTCACGTTTTTCATGTAGTTTGATATTAAGTATATATATTCGTTTTTACCAATATTTCGATACTATTTCATGTATTATCACAATATGTGATTTGGCCTTCAAATCTCAGAATTTCGCATAATATTGCATTTTAAGCAGGTTTTCTTGCATTTTGTTTCGTACGAAAAATCATCGAATTTAGCAATATTTTGACGTTTATCATCCCCTTTTCCTTAATGTGATTTAAACAAAGTATCATCGAATTAGACAATATTTTGCCGTTTTTCTACGTTTTTGTGAATTTTCAGTTTATTGGTATTAATTCATATATATACGATAAATATGATGCACACACATAATTCATTAGATAATAACCTTTAATACTTACTTTAACTAATACTTTACTTATTTATTTGTTTCTCGTTTAAATACTGAGTAAGATATTGAAAAGGGGAGAAGTTCGGTTTTTATTGCATATATCGACGTTTCAGCCGGAATAGAGCGGTTTTAGTGTACATCTTCCATCGGTAATATAAACGGAAAATGAGGAACATTTTAGTTAATTCTAATGAAAACACATTGATTCTTATCATTTGCATTGGAAACAACATTGTCATATGTCTTTTCTTGGATCTAAATAATACGAAACCTCGCTCTATGATTCGAAGTTAAAATCCTCAAATATGGAAAAATAGTGACTTTTTTCACGTTTTTCATGTAGTTTGATATTAAGTATATATATTCGTTTTTACAAATATTTCGATACTATTTCATGTATTATCACAATATGTGATTTGGCCTTCAAATCTCAGAATTTCGCATAATATTGCATTTTAAGCAGGTTTTCTTGCATTTTGTTTCGTACGAAAAATCATCGAATTTAGCAATATTTTGACGTTTATCATCCCCTTTTCCTTAATGTGATTTAAACAAAATATCATCGAATTAGACAATATTTTGCCGTTTTTCTACGTTTTTGTGAATTTTCAGTTCATTGGTATTAATTCATATATATACGATAAATGATGCACACACAGAATTCATTAGATAATAACCTTTAATACTTCCTTTTCAATCATTTATTTGTTTATCGTTAAAATACTGAGAAAGATATTGAAAAGGGGAGAAGTTCGGTTTTTATTGCATATATCGACGTTTCAGCCGGAATAGAGCGGTTTTCTAGTACATCTTCCATCGGTAATATAAACGGAAAATCAGGAACATTTTAGTAAATCTAATGAAAACACATTGATTTTTATCATTTGTATTGGAAACAACATTGTCATATGTCTTTTCTTGGATCTAAATAATACGAAATCTCACTCTATGATTCGAAGTTAAAATCCTCAAATATGGTAAAATAGTGACTTTTTTCACGTTTTTCATGTAGTTTGATATTAAGTATATATATTCGTTTTTACCAATATTTCGATACTATTTCATGTATTATCACAATATGTGATTTGGCCTTCAAATCTCAGAATTTCGCATAATATTGCATTTTAAGCAGGTTTTCTTGCATTTTGTTTCGTACGAAAAATCATCGAATTTAGCAATATTTTGACGTTTATCACCCCCTTTTCCTTAATGTGATTTAAACAAAATATCATCGAATTAGACAATATTTTGCCGTTTTTCTACGTTTTTGTGAATTTTCAGTTTATTGGTATTAATTCATATATATACGATAAATATGATGCACACACATAATTCATTAGATAATAACCTTTAATACTTACTTTTACTAATACTTTACTTATTTATTTGTTTCTCGTTTAAATACTGAGTAAGATATTGAAAAGGGGAGAAGTTCGGTTTTTATTGCATATATCGACGTTTCAGCCGGAATAGAGCGGTTTTCTTGTACATCTTCCATCGGTAATATAAACGGAAAATGAGGAACATTTTAGTTAATTCTAATGAAAACACATTGATTCTTATCATTTGCATTGGAAACAACATTGTCATATGTCTTTTCTTGGATCTAAATAATACGAAACCTCGCTCTATGATTCGAAGTTTAAATCCTCAAATTTGGTAAAATAGTGACTTTTTTCAGGTTTTTCGTGTAGTTTGATATTACGTATATATATTCGTTTTTACCAATATTTCGATAGTATTTCATGTAGTATCACAATATGTGATTTGGCCTTCAAATCTCAGAATTTCGCATAATATTGCATTTCAAGCAGGTTTTCTTGCATTTTGTTTCGTACGAAAAATCACCGAATTTAGCAGTATTTTGACGTTTATCATCCCCTTTTCCTTAATGTGATTTAAACAAAATATCATCGAATTAGACAATATTTTGCAGTATTTCTACGTTTTTGTGAATTTTCAGTTTATTGGTATTAATTCATATATATACGATAAATATGATGCACACTCATAATTCATTAAATAATAACCTTTAATACTCCCTTTTCAATCATTTACTTGTTTCTCGTTAAAATACTGAGTAAGATATTGAAAAGGGGAGAACTTCGGTTTTTATTGCATATATCGACGTTTCAGCCGGAATAGAGCGGTTTTACGTGTACATCTTCCATCGGTAATATAAACGAATAATCAGGAACATTATAGTTAATCTAATGAAAACACATTGATTTTTATCATTTGTATTGGAAACAACATTGTCATATGTCTTTTCTTGGATCTAAATAATACGAAATCTCACTCTATGATTCGAAGTTAAAATCCTCAAATATGGTAAAATAGTGACTTTTTTCACGTTTTTCATGTAGTTTGATATTACGTATATATGTTCGTTTTTACCAATATTTCGATACTATTTCATGTATTATCACAATATGTGATTTGGCCTTCAAATCTCAGAATTTCGCATAATATTGCATTTCAAGCAGGTTTTCTTGCATTTTGTTTCGTACGAAAAATCATCGAATTTAGCAATATTTTGACGTTTATCATCCCCATTTCCTTAATGTGATTTAAACAAAATATCATCGAATTATACAATATTTTGCCGTTTTTCTACGTTTTTCTGAATTTTCAGTTTATTGGTATTAATTCATATATATACGATATATATGATGCACACACATAATTCATTAGATTATAACCTTTAATACTCCCTTTTCCATCATTTATTTGTTTCTCGTTTAAATACTGAGTAAGATATTGAAAAGGGGAGAAGTTCGGTTTTTATTGCATATATCGACGTTTCAGCCGGAATAGAGCGGTTTTCTTGTACATCTTCCATCGGTAATATAAACGGAAAATCAGGTACATTTTTGTTTATTCAAATGAAAACTCATTGATTTTTATCATTTGTATTGGAAACAACATTGTCATATGTCTTTTCTTGGATCTAAATAATAGGAAATCTCGCTCTATGATTCGAAGTGAAAATCCTCTAATATGGTAAAATAGTGATTTTTTCATGTTTTTCTTGTAGTTTGATATTACGTATATATATTCGTTTTTACCAATATTTCGATAGTATTTCATGTAGTATCACAATATGTGATTTGGCCTTCAAATCTCAGAATTTCGCATAATATTGCATTTCAAGCAGGTTTTCTTGCATTTTGTTTCGTACGAAAAATCACCGAATTTAGCAGTATTTTGACGTTTATCATCCCCTTTTCCTTAATGTGATTTAAACAAAATATCATCGAATTAGACAATATTTTGCCGTTTTTCTACGTTTTTGTGAATTTTCAGTTTATTGGTATTAATTCATATATATACGATAAATATGATGCACACTCATAATTCATTAGATAATAACCTTTAATACTCCCTTTTCAATCATTTACATGTTTCTCGTTAAAATTCTGAGTAAGATATTGAAAAGGGGAGAAGTTCGGTTTTTATTGCATATATCGACGTTTCAGCCGGAATAGAGCGGTTTTACGTGTACATCTTCCATCGGTAATATAAACGGAAAATCAGGAACATTTTAGTTAATCTAATGAAAACACATTGATTTTTATCATTTGTATTGGAAAAACCATTGTCATATCCCTTTTCATGGATCTAAATAATAGGAAATCTCGCTCTATGATTCGAAGTGAAAATCCTCTAATATGGTAAAATAGTGATTTTTTTCATGTTTTTCATGTAGTTTGATATTAAGTATTTATATTCGTTTTTACCAATATTTCGATACTATTTCATGTAGTATCACAATATGTGATTTGTTCTTCAAATATCAGAATTTCGCATAATATTGCATTTTAAGCAGGTTTTCTTGGATTTTGTTTCGTACGAAAAATCATCGAATTTAGCAATATTTTGACGTTTATCATCCCCTTTTCCTTAATGTGATTTGAACAAAATATCATCGAATTATTCAATATTTTGCCGTTTTTCTACGTTTTTGTGAATTTTCAGTTTATTGGTATTAATTCATATATATACGATAAATATGATGCACACACATAATTCATTAGATTATAACCATTAATACTCCCTTTTCAACCATTTATTTGTTTCTCGTTTAAATACTGAGTAAGATATTGAAAAGGGGAGAAGTTCGGTTTTTATTGCATATATCGACGTTTCAGCCGGATTAGAGCGGTTTTCTTGTACATCTTCCATTGGTAATATAAACGGAAAATCAGGTACATTTTTGTTTATTCAAATGAAAACTCATTGATTTTTATCATTGGAAACAACTTGTATTGGAAACAACATTGTCATACGTCTTTTCTTGGATCTAAATAATACGAAATCTCACTATGATTCGAAGTTAAAATCCTCAAATATGGTAAAATAGTGACTTTTTCACGTTTTTCATGTAGTTTGATATTAAGTATATATATTCGTTTTTACCAATATTTCGATACTATTTCATGTATTATCACAATATGTGATTTGGCCTTCAAATCTCAGAATTTCGCATAATATTGCATTTTAAGCAGGTTTTCTTGCATTTTGTTTCGTACGAAAAATCATCGAATTTAGCAATATTTTGACGTTTATCATCCCCTTTTCCTTAATGTGATTTAAACAAAGTATCATCGAATTAGACAATATTTTGCCGTTTTTCTACGTTTTTGTGAATTTTCAGTTATTGGTATTAATTCATATATATACGATAAATATGATGCACACACATAATTCATTAGATAATAACCTTTAATACTTACTTTAACTAATACTTTACTTATTTATTTGTTTCTCGTTTAAAATACTGAGTAAGATATTGAAAAGGGGAGAAGTTCGGTTTTTATTGCATATATCGACGTTTCAGCCGGAATAGAGCGGTTTTAGTGTACATCTTCCATCGGTAATATAAACGGAAAATGAGGAACATTTTAGTTAATTCTAATGAAAACACATTGATTCTTATCATTTGCATTGGAAACAACATTGTCATATGTCCTTTTCATTGGATCTAAATAATACGAAACCTCGCTCTATGATTCGAAGTTAAAATCCTCTAATATGGTAAAATAGTGACTTTTTTTCACGTTTTTCATGTAGTTTGATATTAAGTATATATATTCGTTTTTACAAATATTTCGATACTATTTCATGTATTATCACAATATGTGATTTGGCCTTCAAATCTCAGAATTTCGCATAATATTGCATTTTAAGCAGGTTTTCTTGCATTTTGTTTCGTACGAAAAATCATCGAATTTAGCAATATTTTGACGTTTATCATCCCCTTTTCCTTAATGTGATTTAAACAAAATATCATCGAATTAGACAATATTTTGCCGTTTTTCTACGTTTTTGTGAATTTTCACTTTCATTGGTATTAATTCATATATATACGATAAATATGATGCACACATCAGAATTCATTAGATAATAACCTTTAATACTTCCTTTTCAATCATTTACTTTAGTTTATCGTTAAAATACTGAGTAAACATATTGAAAAGGAGAGAAGTTCGGTTTTTATTGCATATATCGACGTTTCAGCCGGAATAGAGCGGTTTTACGTAGTACATCTTCCATCGGTAATATAAACGGAATAATCAGGAACATTTACAGTAATCTAATGAAAACACATTGATTTTTATCATTTGTATTGGAAACAACATTGTCATATGTCTTTTCTTGGATCTAAATAATACGAAATCTCACTCTATGATTCGAAGTTAAAATCCTCAAATATGGTAAAATAGTGACTTTTTTCACGTTTTTCATGTAGTTTGATATTAAGTATATATAGTTCGTTTTTACCAATATTTCGATACTATTTCATGTATTATCACAATATGTGATTTGGCCTTCAAATCTCAGAATTTCGCATAATATTGCATTTCAAGCAGGTTTTCTTGCATTTTGTTTCGTACGAAAAATCATCGAATTTAGCAATATTTTGACGTTATCATCCCCTTTTCCTTAATGTGATTTAAACAAAATATCATCGAATTAGACAAGTATTTTGCCGTTTTTCTACGTTTTTGTGAATTTTCAGTTTATTGGTATTAATTCATATATATACGATATATATGATGCACACACATAATTCATTAGATTATAACCTTTAATACTTACCTTTTACTAATACTTTACTTATTATTTGTTTCTCGTTTAAATACTGAGTAAGATATTGAAAAGGGGAGAAGTTCGGTTTTTATTGCATATATCGACGTTTCAGCCGGAATAGAGCGGTTTTCTTGTACATCTTCCATCGGTAATATAAACGGAAAATCAGGTACATTTTAGTTAATTCTAATGAAAACTCATTGATTCTTATCATTTGTATTGGAAACAACATTGTCATATGTCTTTTCTTGGATCTAAATAATACGAAATCTCGCTCTATGATTCGAAGTGAAAATCCTCTAATATTGGTAAAATAGTGACTTTTTTCATGTTTTTCGTGTAGTTTGATATTACGTATATATATTCGTTTTTACCAATATTTCGATAGTATTTCATGTAGTATCACAATATGTGATTTGGCCTTCAAATCTCAGAATTTCGCATAATATTGCATTTCAAGCAGGTTTTCTTGCATTTTGTTTCGTACGAAAAATCACCGAATTTAGCAGTATTTTGACGTTTATCATCCCCTTTTCCTTAATGTGATTTAAACAAAATATCATCGAATTAGACAATATTTTGCAGTATTTCTACGTTTTTGTGAATTTTCAGTTTATTGGTATTAATTCATATATATACGATAAATATGATGCACACTCATAATTCATTAGATAATAACCTTTAATACTCCCTTTTCAATCATTTACATTGTTTCTCGTTAAAATTCTGAGTAAGATATTGAAAAGGGGAGAAGCTTCGGTTTTTATTGCATATATCGACGTTTCAGCCGGAATAGAGCGGTTTTACGTGTACATCTTCCATCGGTAATATAAACGGAATAATCAGGAACATTATAGTTAATCTAATGAAAACACATTGATTTTTATCATTTGTATTGGAAACAACATTGTCATATGTCTTTTCTTGGATCTAAATAATACGAAATCTCACTCTATGATTCGAAGTTAAAATCCTCAAATATGGTAAAATAGTGACTTTTTTCACGTTTTTCATGTAGTTTGATATTAAGTATATATATTCGTTTTTACCAATATTTCGATACTATTTCATGTATTATCACAATATGTGATTTGGCCTTCAAATCTCAGAATTTCGCATAATATTGCATTTCAAGCAGGTTTTCTTGCATTTTGTTTCGTACGAAAAATCATCGAATTTAGCAATATTTTGACGATTTATCATCCCCTTTTCCTTAATGTGATTTAAACAAAATATCATCGAATTAGACAATATTTTGCCGTTTTTCTACGTTTTTGTGAATTTTACAGTTCATTGGTATTAATTCATATATATACGATAAATATGATGCACACACAGAATTCATTAGATAATAACCTTTAATACTTCCTTTTCAATCATTTATTTGTTTATCGTTTAAAATACTGAGTAAGATATTGAAAAGGGGAGAAGTTCGGTTTTTATTGCATATATCGACGTTTCAGCCGGAATAGAGCGGTTTTCTAGTACATCTTCCATCGGTAATATAAACGGAAAATCAGGAACATTTTAGTAAATCTAATGAAAACACATTGATTTTTATCATTTGTATTGGAAACAACATTGTCATATGTCTTTTCTTGGATCTAAATAATACGAAATCTCACTCTATGATTCGAAGTTAAAATCCTCAAATATGGTAAAATAGTGACTTTTTTCACGGTTTTTCATGTAGTTTGATATTACGTATATATGTTCGTTTTTACCAATATTTCGATAGCTATTTCATGTATTATCACAATATGTGATTTGGCCTTCAAATCTCAGAATTTCGCATAATATTGCATTTCAAGCAGGTTTTCTTGCATTTTGTTTCGTACGAAAAATCATCGAATTTAGCAATATTTTGACGTTTATCATCCCCTTTTCCTTAATGTGATTTAAACAAAATATCATCGAATTATTATTTTGCCGTTTTTCTACGTTTTTGTGAATTTTCAGTTTATTGGTATTAATTCATATATATACGATATATATGATGCACACACATAATTCATTAGATTATAACCTTTAATACTCCCTTTTCCATCATTTATTTGTTTCTCGTTTAAATACTGAGTAAGATATTGAAAAGGGGAGAAGTTCGGTTTTTATTGCATATATCGACGTTTCAGCCGGAATAGAGCGGTTTTCTTGTACATCTTCCATCGGTAATATAAACGGAAAATCAGGTACATTTTTGTTTATTCAAATGAAAACTCATTGATTTTTATCATTGGAAACAACTTGTATTGGAAACAACATTGTCATATGTCTTTTCTTGGATCTAAATAATAGGAAATCTCGCTCTATGATTCGAAGTGAAAATCCTCTAATATGGTAAAATAGTGACTTTTTTCATGTTTTTCATTGTAGTTTGATATTACGTATATATATTCGTTTTTACCAATATTTCGATAGTATTTCATGTAGTATCACAATATGTGATTTGGCCTTCAAATCTCAGAATTTCGCATAATATTGCATTTCAAGCAGGTTTTCTTGCATTTTGTTTCGTACGAAAAATCATCGAATTTAGCAGTATTTTGACGTTTATCATCCCCTTTTCCTTAATGTGATTTAAACAAAAGTATCATCGAATTAGACAATATTTTGCCGTTTTTCTACGTTTTTGTGAATTTTCAGTTTATTGGTAATAATTCATATATATACGATAAATATGATGCACACTCATAATTCATTAGATAATTACCTTTAATACTCCCTTTTCAATCATTTACTATTGTTTCTCGTTAAAATTCTGAGTAAGATATTGAAAAGGGGAGAAGTTCGGTTTTTATTGCATATATCGACGTTTCAGCCGGAATAGAGCGGTTTTACGTGTACATCTTCCATCGGTAATATAAACGGAAAATCAGGAACATTTTAGTTAATTCTAATGAAAACACATTGATTTTTATCATTTGTATTGGAAACAACATTGTCATATTCCCTTTTCATGGATCTAAATAATAGGAAATCTCGCTCTATGATTCGAAGTGAAAATCCTCTAATATGGTAAAATAGTGATTTTTTTCATGTTTTTCATGTAGTTTGATATTAAGTATTTATATTCGTTTTTACCAATATTTCGATACTATTTCATGTAGTATCACAATATGTGATTTGTTCTTCAAATCTCAGAATTTCGCATAATATTGCATTTTAAGCAGGTTTTCTTGGATTTTGTTTCGTACGAAAAATCATCGAATTTAGCAATATTTTTACGTTTATCATCCCCTTTTCCTTAATGTGATTTAAACAAAATATCATCGAATTATTCAATATTTTGCCGTTTTTCTACGTTTTTGTGAATTTTCAGTTTATTGGTATTAATTCATATATATACGATAAATATGATGCACACACATAATTCATTAGATTATAACCATTAATACTCCCTTTTCAACCATTTATTTGTTTCTCGTTTAAATACTGAGTAAGATATTGAAAAGGGGAGAAGTTCGGTTTTTATTGCATATATCGACGTTTCAGCCGGATTAGAGCGGTTTTCTTGTACATCTTCCATTGGTAATATAAACGGAAAATCAGGTACATTTTTGTTTAATTCAAATGAAAACTCATTGATTTTTATCATTGGAAACAACTTGTATTGGAAACAACATTGTCATACGTCTTTTCTTGGATCTAAATAATACGAAATCTCACTCTATGATTCGAAGTTAAAATCCTCAAATATGGTAAAATAGTGACTTTTTCACGTTTTTCATGTAGTTTGATATTAAGTATATATATTCGTTTTTACCAATATTTCGATACTATTTCATGTATTATCACAATATGTGATTTGGCCTTCAAATCTCAGAATTTCGCATAATATTGCATTTTAAGCAGGTTTTCTTGCATTTTGTTTCGTACGAAAAATCATCGAATTTAGCAATATTTTGACGTTTATCATCCCCTTTTCCTTAATGTGATTTAAACAAAGTATCATCGAATTAGACAATATTTTGCCGTTTTTCTACGTTTTTGTGAATTTTCAGTTTATTGGTATTAATTCATATATATACGATAAATATGATGCACACACATAATTCATTAGATAATAACCTTTAATACTTACTATAACTAATACTTTACTTATTTATTTGTTTCTCGTTTAAATACTGAGTAAGATATTGAAAAGGGGAGAAGTTCGGTTTTTATTGCATATATCGACGTTTCAGCCGGAATAGAGCGGTTTTAGTGTACATCTTCCATCGGTAATATAAACGGAAAATGAGGAACATTTTAGTTAATTCTAATGAAAACACATTGATTCTTATCATTTGCATTGGAAACAACATTGTCATATGTCTTTTCTTGGATCTAAATAATACGAAACCTCGCTCTATGATTCGAAGTTAAAATCCTCAAATATGGTAAAATAGTGACTTTTTTCACGTTTTTCATGTAGTTTGATATTAAGTATATATATTCGTTTTTACAAATATTTCGATACTATTTCATGTATTATCACAATATGTGATTTGGCCTTCAAATCTCAGAATTTCGCATAATATTGCATTTTAAGCAGGTTTTCTTGCATTTTGTTTCGTACGAAAAATCATCGAATTTAGCAATATTTTGACGTTTATCATCCCCTTTTCCTTAATGTGATTTAAACAAAATATCATCGAATTAGACAATATTTTGCCGTTTTTCTACGTTTTTGTGAATTTTCAGTTCATTGGTATTAATTCATATATATACGATAAATATGATGCACACACAGAATTCATTAGATAATAACCTTTAATACTTCCTTTTCAATCATTTATTTGTTTATCGTTAAAATACTGAGAAAGATATTGAAAAGGGGAGAAGTTCGGTTTTTATTGCATATATCGACGTTTCAGCCGGAATAGAGCGGTTTTCTAGTACATCTTCCATCGGTAATATAAACGGAAAATCAGGAACATTTTAGTAAATCTAATGAAAACACATTGATTTTTATCATTTGTATTGGAAACAACATTGTCATATGTCTTTTCTTGGATCTAAATAATACGAAATCTCACTCTATGATTCGAAGTTAAAATCCTCAAATATGGTAAAATAGTGACTTTTTTCACGTTTTTCATGTAGTTTGATATTAGGTATATATATTCGTTTTTACCAATATTTCGATACTATTTCATGTATTATCACAATATGTGATTTGGCCTTCAAATCTCAGAATTTCGCATAATATTGCATTTTAAGCAGGTTTTCTTGCATTTTGTTTCGTACGAAAAATCATCGAATTTAGCAATATTTTGACGTTTATCATCCCCTTTTCCTTAATGTGATTTAAACAAAATATCATCGAATTAGACAATATTTTGCCGTTTTTCTACGTTTTTGTGAATTTTCAGTTTATTGGTATTAATTCATATATATACGATAAATATGATGCACACACATAATTCATTAGATAATAACCTTTAATACTTACTTTTACTAATACTTTACTTATTTATTTGTTTCTCGTTTAAATACTGAGTAAGATATTGAAAAGGGGAGAAGTTCGGTTTTTATTGCATATATCGACGTTTCAGCCGGAATAGAGCGGTTTTCTTGTACATCTTCCATCGGTAATATAAACGGAAAATGAGGAACATTTTAGTTAATTCTAATGAAAACACATTGATTCTTATCATTTGCATTGGAAACAACATTGTCATATGTCTTTTCTTGGATCTAAATAATACGAAACCTCGCTCTATGATTCGAAGTTTAAATCCTCAAATTTGGTAAAATAGTGACTTTTTTCAGGTTTTTCGTGTAGTTTGATATTACGTATATATATT
This sequence comes from Procambarus clarkii, assembly GCF_040958095.1. Classification (NCBI taxonomy): domain Eukaryota; kingdom Metazoa; phylum Arthropoda; class Malacostraca; order Decapoda; family Cambaridae; genus Procambarus; species Procambarus clarkii. The sequence goes on from NC_091186.1 coordinate 180,925, forward strand.
CGTTTTTACCAATATTTCGATAGTATTTCATGTAGTATCACAATATGTGATTTGGCCTTCAAATCTCAGAATTTCGCATAATATTGCATTTCAAGCAGGTTTTCTTGCATTTTGTTTCGTACGAAAAATCACCGAATTTAGCAGTATTTTGACGTTTATCATCCCCTTTTCCTTAATGTGATTTAAACAAAATATCATCGAATTAGACAATATTTTGCAGTATTTCTACGTTTTTGTGAATTTTCAGTTTATTGGTATTAATTCATATATATACGATAAATATGATGCACACTCATAATTCATTAAATAATAACCTTTAATACTCCCTTTTCAATCATTTACTTGTTTCTCGTTAAAATACTGAGTAAGATATTGAAAAGGGGAGAACTTCGGTTTTTATTGCATATATCGACGTTTCAGCCGGAATAGAGCGGTTTTACGTGTACATCTTCCATCGGTAATATAAACGAATAATCAGGAACATTATAGTTAATCTAATGAAAACACATTGATTTTTATCATTTGTATTGGAAACAACATTGTCATATGTCTTTTCTTGGATCTAAATAATACGAAATCTCACTCTATGATTCGAAGTTAAAATCCTCAAATATGGTAAAATAGTGACTTTTTTCACGTTTTTCATGTAGTTTGATATTACGTATATATGTTCGTTTTTACCAATATTTCGATACTATTTCATGTATTATCACAATATGTGATTTGGCCTTCAAATCTCAGAATTTCGCATAATATTGCATTTCAAGCAGGTTTTCTTGCATTTTGTTTCGTACGAAAAATCATCGAATTTAGCAATATTTTGACGTTTATCATCCCCTTTTCCTTAATGTGATTTAAACAAAATATCATCGAATTATACAATATTTTGCCGTTTTTCTACGTTTTTGTGAATTTTCAGTTTATTGGTATTAATTCATATATATACGATATATATGATGCACACACATAATTCATTAGATTATAACCTTTAATACTCCCTTTTCCATCATTTATTTGTTTCTCGTTTAAATACTGAGTAAGATATTGAAAAGGGGAGAAGTTCGGTTTTTATTGCATATATCGACGTTTCAGCCGGAATAGAGCGGTTTTCTTGTACATCTTCCATCGGTAATATAAACGGAAAATCAGGTACATTTTTGTTTATTCAAATGAAAACTCATTGATTTTTATCATTTGTATTGGAAACAACATTGTCATATGTCTTTTCTTGGATCTAAATAATAGGAAATCTCGCTCTATGATTCGAAGTGAAAATCCTCTAATATGGTAAAATAGTGATTTTTTCATGTTTTTCTTGTAGTTTGATATTACGTATATATATTCGTTTTTACCAATATTTCGATAGTATTTCATGTAGTATCACAATATGTGATTTGGCCTTCAAATCTCAGAATTTCGCATAATATTGCATTTCAAGCAGGTTTTCTTGTATTTTGTTTCGTACGAAAAATCACCGAATTTAGCAGTATTTTGACGTTTATCATCCCCTTTTCCTTAATGTGATTTAAACAAAATATCATCGAATTAGACAATATTTTGCCGTTTTTCTACGTTTTTGTGAATTTTCAGTTTATTGGTATTAATTCATATATATACGATAAATATGATGCACACTCATAATTCATTAGATAATAACCTTTAATACTCCCTTTTCAATCATTTACATGTTTCTCGTTAAAATTCTGAGTAAGATATTGAAAAGGGGAGAAGTTCGGTTTTTATTGCATATATCGACGCTTCAGCCGGAATAGAGCGGTTTTACGTGTACATCTTCCATCGGTAATATAAACGGAAAATCAGGAACATTTTAGTTAATCTAATGAAAACACATTGATTTTTATCATTTGTATTGGAAAAACCATTGTCATATCCCTTTTCATGGATCTAAATAATAGGAAATCTCGCTCTATGATTCGAAGTGAAAATCCTCTAATATGGTAAAATAGTGATTTTTTTCATGTTTTTCATGTAGTTTGATATTAAGTATTTATATTCGTTTTTACCAATATTTCGATACTATTTCATGTAGTATCACAATATGTGATTTGTTCTTCAAATCTCAGAATTTCGCATAATATTGCATTTTAAGCAGGTTTTCTTGGATTTTGTTTCGTACGAAAAATCATCGAATTTAGCAATATTTTGACGTTTATCATCCCCTTTTCCTTAATGTGATTTAAACAAAATATCATCGAATTATTCAATATTTTGCCGTTTTTCTACGTTTTTGTGAATTTTCAGTTTATTGGTATTAATTCATATATATACGATAAATATGATGCACACACATAATTCATTAGATTATAACCATTAATACTCCCTTTTCAACCATTTATTTGTTTCTCGTTTAAATACTGAGTAAGATATTGAAAAGGGGAGAAGTTCGGTTTTTATTGCATATATCGACGTTTCAGCCGGATTAGAGCGGTTTTCTTGTACATCTTCCATTGGTAATATAAACGGAAAATCAGGTACATTTTTGTTTATTCAAATGAAAACTCATTGATTTTTATCATTGGAAACAACTTATATTGGAAACAACATTGTCATACGTCTTTTCTTGGATCTAAATAATACGAAATCTCACTCTATGATTCGAAGTTAAAATCCTCAAATATGGTAAAATAGTGACTTTTTCACGTTTTTCATGTAGTTTGATATTAAGTATATATATTCGTTTTTACCAATATTTCGATACTATTTCATGTATTATCACAATATGTGATTTGGCCTTCAAATCTCAGAATTTCGCATAATATTGCATTTTAAGCAGGTTTTCTTGCATTTTGTTTCGTACGAAAAATCATCGAATTTAGCAATATTTTGACGTTTATCATCCCCTTTTCCTTAATGTGATTTAAACAAAGTATCATCGAATTAGACAATATTTTGCCGTTTTTCTACGTTTTTGTGAATTTTCAGTTTATTGGTATTAATTCATATATATACGATAAATATGATGCACACACATAATTCATTAGATAATAACCTTTAATACTTACTTTAACTAATACTTTACTTATTTATTTGTTTCTCGTTTAAATACTGAGTAAGATATTGAAAAGGGGAGAAGTTCGGTTTTTATTGCATATATCGACGTTTCAGCCGGAATAGAGCGGTTTTAGTGTACATCTTCCATCGGTAATATAAACGGAAAATGAGGAACATTTTAGTTAATTCTAATGAAAACACATTGATTCTTATCATTTGCATTGGAAACAACATTGTCATATGTCTTTTCTTGGATCTAAATAATACGAAACCTCGCTCTATGATTCGAAGTTAAAATCCTCAAATATGGTAAAATAGTGACTTTTTTCACGTTTTTCATGTAGTTTGATATTAAGTATATATATTCGTTTTTACAAATATTTCGATACTATTTCATGTATTATCACAATATGTGATTTGGCCTTCAAATCTCAGAATTTCGCATAATATTGCATTTTAAGCAGGTTTTCTTGCATTTTGTTTCGTACGAAAAATCATCGAATTTAGCAATATTTTGACGTTTATCATCCCCTTTTCCTTAATGTGATTTAAACAAAATATCATCGAATTAGACAATATTTTGCCGTTTTTCTACGTTTTTGTGAATTTTCAGTTCATTGGTATTAATTCATATATATACGATAAATATGATGCACACACAGAATTCATTAGATAATAACCTTTAATACTTCCTTTTCAATCATTTATTTGTTTATCGTTAAAATACTGAGAAAGATATTGAAAAGGGGAGAAGTTCGGTTTTTATTGCATATATCGACGTTTCAGCCGGAATAGAGCGGTTTTCTAGTACATCTTCCATCGGTAATATAAACGGAAAATCAGGAACATTTTAGTAAATCTAATGAAAACACATTGATTTTTATCATTTGTATTGGAAACAACATTGTCATATGTCTTTTCTTGGATCTAAATAATACGAAATCTCACTCTATGATTCGAAGTTAAAATCCTCAAATATGGTAAAATAGTGACTTTTTTCACGTTTTTCATGTAGTTTGATATTACGTATATATGTTCGTTTTTACCAATATTTCGATACTATTTCATGTATTATCACAATATGTGATTTGGCCTTCAAATCTCAGAATTTCGCATAATATTGCATTTCAAGCAGGTTTTCTTGCATTTTGTTTCGTACGAAAAATCATCGAATTTAGCAATATTTTGACGTTTATCATCCCCTTTTCCTTAATGTGATTTAAACAAAATATCATCGAATTATACAGTATTTTGCCGTTTTTCTACGTTTTTGTGAATTTTCAGTTTATTGGTATTAATTCATATATATACGATATATATGATGCACACACATAATTCATTAGATTATAACCTTTAATACTCCCTTTTCCATCATTTATTTGTTTCTCGTTTAAATACTGAGTAAGATATTGAAAAGGGGAGAAGTTCGGTTTTTATTGCATATATCGACGTTTCAGCCGGAATAGAGCGGTTTTCTTGTACATCTTCCATCGGTAATATAAACGGAAAATCAGGTACATTTTTGTTTATTCAAATGAAAACTCATTGATTTTTATCATTTGTATTGGAAACAACATTGTCATATGTCTTTTCTTGGATCTAAATAATAGGAAATCTCGCTCTATGATTCGAAGTGAAAATCCTCTAATATGGTAAAATAGTGATTTTTTCATGTTTTTCTTGTAGTTTGATATTACGTATATATATTCGTTTTTACCAATATTTCGATAGTATTTCATGTAGTATCACAATATGTGATTTGGCCTTCAAATCTCAGAATTTCGCATAATATTGCATTTCAAGCAGGTTTTCTTGCATTTTGTTTCGTACGAAAAATCACCGAATTTAGCAGTATTTTGAAGTTTATCATCCCCTTTTCCTTAATGTGATTTAAACAAAATATCATCGAATTAGACAATATTTTGCCTATTTTCTACGTTTTTGTGAATTTTCAGTTTATTGGTATTAATTCATATATATACGATAAATATGATGCACACTCATAATTCATTAGATAATAACCTTTAATACTCCCTTTTCAATCATTTACATGTTTCTCGTTAAAATTCTGAGTAAGATATTGAAAAGGGGAGAAGTTCGGTTTTTATTGCATATATCGACGTTTCAGCCGGAATAGAGCGGTTTTACGTGTACATCTTCCATCGGTAATATAAACGGAAAATCAGGAACATTATAGTTAATCTAATGAAAACACATTGATTTTTATCATTTGTATTGGAAACAACATTGTCATATGTCTTTTCTTGGATCTAAATAATACGAAATCTCACTCTATGATTCGAAGTTAAAATCCTCAAATATGGTAAAATAGTGACTTTTTTCACGTTTTTCATGTAGTTTGATATTAAGTATATATATTCGTTTTTACCAATATTTCGATACTATTTCATGTATTATCACAATATGTGATTTGGCCTTCAAATCTCAGAATTTCGCATAATATTGCATTTTAAGCAGGTTTTCTTGCATTTTGTTTCGTACGAAAAATCATCGAATTTAGCAATATTTTGACGTTTATCATCCCCTTTTCCTTAATGTGATTTAAACAAAATATCATCGAATTAGACAATATTTTGCCGTTTTTCTACGTTTTTGTGAATTTTCAGTTTATTGGTATTAATTCATATATATACGATAAATATGATGCACACACATAATTCATTAGATAATAACCTTTAATACTTACTTTTACTAATACTTTACTTATTTATTTGTTTCTCGTTTAAATACTGAGTAAGATATTGAAAAGGGGAGAAGTTCGGTTTTTATTGCATATATCGACGTTTCAGCCGGAATAGAGCGGTTTTCTTGTACATCTTCCATCGGTAATATAAACGGAAAATGAGGAACATTTTAGTTAATTCTAATGAAAACACATTGATTCTTATCATTTGCATTGGAAACAACATTGTCATATGTCTTTTCTTGGATCTAAATAATACGAAACCTCGCTCTATGATTCGAAGTTAAAATCCTCAAATTTGGTAAAATAGTGACTTTTTTCAGGTTTTTCGTGTAGTTTGATATTACGTATATATATTCGTTTTTACCAATATTTCGATAGTATTTCATGTAGTATCACAATATGTGATTTGGCCTTCAAATCTCAGAATTTCGCATAATATTGCATTTTAAGCAGGTTTTCTTGCATTTTGTTTCGTACGAAAAATCATCGAATTTAGCAATATTTTGACGTTTATCATCCCCTTTTCCTTAATGTGATTAAAACAAAATATCATCGAATTAGACAATATTTTGCCGTTCTTCTACGTTTTTGTGAATTTTCAGTTTATTGGTATTAATTCATATATATACGATGAATATGATGCACACACATAATTCATTAGATACTTACCTTTAATACTTACTTTTACTAATACTTTACTTATTTATTTGTTTCTCTTTTAAATACTGAGTAAGATATTGAAAAGGGGAGAAGTTCGGTTTTTATTGCATATATCGACGTTTCAGCCGGAATAGAGCGGTTTTCTTGTACATCTTCCATCGGTAATATAAACGGAAAATGAGGAACATTTTAGTTAATTCTAATGAAAACACATTGATTCTTATCATTTGCATTGGAAACAACATTGTCATATGTCTTTTCTTGGATCTAAATAATACGAAACCTTGCTCTATGATTCGAAGTTAAAATCCTCAAATTTGGTAAAATAGTGACTTTTTTCAGGTTTTTCATGTAGTTTGATATTACGTATATATATTCGTTTTTACCAATATTTCGATAGTATTTCATGTAGTATCACAATATGTGATTTGTTCTTCATATCTCAGAATTTCGCATAATATTGCATTTTAAGCAGGTTTTCTTGGATTTTGTTTCGTACGAAAAATCATCGAATTTAGCAATATTTCTCGTTTAAATACTGAGTAAGATATTGAAAAGGGGAGAAGTTCGGTTTTTATTGCATATATCGACGTTTCAGCCGGAATAGAGCGGTTTTCTTGTACATCTTCCATCGGTAATATAAACGGAAAATCAGGTACATTTTTGTTTATTCAAATGAAAACTCATTGATTTTTATCATTTGTATTGGAAACAACATTGTCATATGTCTTTTCTTGGATCTAAATAATAGGAAATCTCGCTCTATTATTCGAAGTGAAAATCCTCTAATATGGTAAAATAGTGATTTTTTCACGTTTTTCTTGTAGTTTGATATTTCGTATATATGTTCGTTTTTACCAATATTTCGATAGTATTTCATGTAGTATCACAATATGTGATTTGGCCTTCAAATCTCAGAATTTCGCATAATATTGCATTTTAAGCAGGTTTTCTTGCATTTTGTTTCGTACGAAAAATCATCGAATTTAGCAATATTTTGACGTTTATCATCCCCTTTTCCTTAATGTGATTTAAACAAAATATCATCGAATTAGACAATATTTTGCCGTTTTTCTACGTTTTTGTGAATTTTCAGTTTATTGGTATTAATTCATATATATACGATGAATATGATGCACACACATAATTCATTAGATACTTACCTTTAATACTTACTTTTACTAATACTTTACTTATTTATTTGTTTCTCGTTTAAATACTGAGTAAGATATTGAAAAGGGGAGAAGTTCGGTTTTTATTGCATATATCGACGTTTCAGCCGGAATAGAGCGGTTTTCTTGTACATCTTCCATCGGTAATATAAACGGAAAATGAGGAACATTTTAGTTAATTCTAATGAAAACACATTGATTCTTATCATTTGCATTGGAAACAACATTGTCATATGTCTTTTCTTGGATCTAAATAATACGAAACCTTGCTCTATGATTCGAAGTTAAAATCCTCAAATTTGGTAAAATAGTGACTTTTTTCAGGTTTTTCATGTAGTTTGATATTACGTATATATATTCGTTTTTACCAATATTTCGATACTATTTCATGTAGTATCACAATATGTGATTTGTTCTTCAAATCTCAGAATTTCGCATAATATTGCATTTTAAGCAGGTTTTCTTGGATTTTGTTTCGTACGAAAAATCATCGAATTTAGCAATATTTCTCGTTTAAATACTGAGTAAGATATTGAAAAGGGGAGAAGTTCGGTTTTTATTGCATATATCGACGTTTCAGCCGGAATAGAGCGGTTTTCTTGTACATCTTCCATCGGTAATATAAACGGAAAATGAGGAACATTTTAGTTAATTCTAATGAAAACACATTGATTCTTATCATTTGCATTGGAAACAACATTGTCATATGTCTTTTCTTGGATCTAAATAATACGAAACCTTGCTCTATGATTCGAAGTTAAAATCCTCAAATTTGGTAAAATAGTGACTTTTTTCAGGTTTTTCATGTAGTTTGATATTACGTATATATATTCGTTTTTACCAATATTTCGATACTATATCATGTAGTATCACAATATGTGATTTGTTCTTCAAATCTCAGAATTTCGCATAATATTGCATTTTAAGCAGGTTTTCTTGGATTTTGTTTCGTACGATAAATCATCGAATTTAGCAATATTTCTCGTTTAAATACTGAGTAAGATATTGAAAAGGGGAGAAGTTCGGTTTTTATTGCATATATCGACGTTTCAGCCGGAATAGAGCGGTTTTATTGTACATCTTCCATCGGTAATATAAACGGAAAATCAGGTACATTTTTGTTTATTCAAATGAAAACTCATTGATTTTTATCATTTGTATTGGAAACAACATTGTCATATGTCTTTTCTTGGATCTAAATAATAGGAAATCTCGCTCTATTATTCGAAGTGAAAATCCTCTAATATGGTAAAATAGTGATTTTTTTCATGTTTTTCTTGTAGTTTGATATTTCGTATATATGTTCGTTTTTACCAATATTTCGATAGTATTTCATGTAGTATCACAATATGTGATTTGGCCTTCAAATCTCAGAATTTCGCATAATATTGCATTTTAAGCAGGTTTTCTTGCATTTTGTTTCGTACGAAAAATCATCGAATTTAGCAATATTTTGACGTTTATCATCCCCTTTTCCTTAATGTGATTTAAACAAAATATCATCGAATTAGACAATATTTTGCCGTTTTTCTACGTTTTTGTGAATTTTCAGTTTATTGGTATTAATTCATATATATACGATGAATATGATGCACACACATAATTCATTAGATACTTACCTTTAATACTTACTTTTACTAATACTTTACTTATTTATTTGTTTCTCGTTTAAATACTGAGTAAGATATTGAAAAGGGGAGAAGTTCGGTTTTTATTGCATATATCGACGTTTCAGCCGGAATAGAGCGGTTTTCTTGTACATCTTCCATCGGTAATATAAACGGAAAATGAGGAACATTTTAGTTAATTCTAATGAAAACACATTGATTCTTATCATTTGCATTGGAAACAACATTGTCATATGTCTTTTCTTGGATCTAAATAATACGAAACCTTGCTATATGATTCGAAGTTAAAATCCTCAAATTTGGTAAAATAGTGACTTTTTTCAGGTTTTTCATGTAGTTTGATATTACGTATATATATTCGTTTTTACCAATATTTCGATAGTATTTCATGTAGTATCACAATATGTGATTTGTTCTTCAAATCTCAGAATTTCGCATAATATTGCATTTTAAGCAGGTTTTCTTGGATTTTGTTTCGTACGAAAAATCATCGAATTTAGCAATATTTCTCGTTTAAATACTGAGTAAGATATTGAAAAGGGGAGAAGTTCGGTTTTTATTGCATATATCGACGTTTCAGCCGGAATAGAGCGGTTTTCTTGTACATCTTCCATCGGTAATATAAACGGAAAATCAGGTACATTTTTGTTTATTCAAATGAAAACTCATTGATTTTTATCATTTGTATTGGACACAACATTGTCATATGTCTTTTCTTGGATCTAAATAATAGGAAATCTCGCTCTATTATTCGAAGTGAAAATCCTCTAATATGGTAAAATAGTGATTTTTTTCATGTTTTTCTTGTAGTTTGATATTTCGTATATATGTTCGTTTTTACCAATATTTCGATAGTATTTCATGTAGTATCACAATATGTGATTTGGCCTTCAAATCTCAGAATTTCGCATAATATTGCATTTTAAGCAGGTTTTCTTGCATTTTGTTTCGTACGAAAAATCATCGAATTTAGCAATATTTTGACGTTTATCATCCCCTTTTCCTTAATGTGATTTAAACAAAATATCATCGAATTAGACAATATTTTGCCGTTTTTCTACGTTTTTGTGAATTTTCAGTTTATTGGTATTAATTCATATATATACGATGAATATGATGCACACACATAATTCATTAGATACTTACCTTTAATACTTACTTTTACTAATACTTTACTTATTTATTTGTTTCTCGTTTAAATACTGAGTAAGATATTGAAAAGGGAAGAAGTTCGGTTTTTATTGCATATATCGACGTTTCAGCCGGAATAGAGCGGTTTTCTTGTACATCTTCCATCGGTAATATAAACGGAAAATGAGGAACATTTTAGTTAATTCTAATGAAAACACATTGATTCTTATCATTTGCATTGGAAACAACATTGTCATATGTCTTTTCTTGGATCTAAATAATACGAAACCTTGCTCTATGATTCGAAGTTAAAATCCTCAAATTTGGTAAAATAGTGACTTTTTTCAGGTTTTTCATGTAGTTTGATATTACGTATATATATTCGTTTTTACCAATATTTCGATACTATATCATGTAGTATCACAATATGTGATTTGTTCTTCAAATCTCAGAATTTCGCATAATATTGCATTTTAAGCAGGTTTTCTTGGATTTTGTTTCGTACGAAAAATCATCGAATTTAGCAATATTTCTCGTTTAAATACTGAGTAAGATATTGAAAAGGGGAGAAGTTCGGTTTTTATTGCATATATCGACGTTTCAGCCGGAATAGAGCGGTTTTCTTGTACATCTTCCATCGGTAATATAAACGGAAAATCAGGTACATTTTTGTTTATTCAAATGAAAACTCATTGATTTTTATCATTTGTATTGGAAACAACATTGTCATATGTCTTTTCTTGGATCTAAATAATAGGAAATCTCGCTCTATTATTCGAAGTGAAAATCCTCTAATATGGTAAAATAGTGATTTTTTTCATGTTTTTCTTGTAGTTTGATATTTCGTATATATGTTCGTTTTTACCAATATTTCGATAGTATTTCATGTAGTATCACAATATGTGATTTGGCCTTCAAATCTCAGAATTTCGCATAATATTGCATTTTAAGCAGGTTTTCTTGCATTTTGTTTCGTACGAAAAATCATCGAATTTAGCAATATTTTGACGTTTATCATCCCCTTTTCCTTAATGTGATTTAAACAAAATATCATCGAATTAGACAATATTTTGCCGTTTTTCTACGTTTTTGTGAATTTTCAGTTTATTGGTATTAATTCATATATATACGATGAATATGATGCACACACATAATTCATTAGATACTTACCTTTAATACTTACTTTTACTAATACTTTACTTATTTATTTGTTTCTCGTTTAAATACTGAGTAAGATATTGAAAAGGGGAGAAGTTCGGTTTTTATTGCATATATCGACGTTTCAGCCGGAATAGAGCGGTTTTCTTGTACATCTTCCATCGGTAATATAAACGGAAAATGAGGAACATTTTAGTTAATTCTAATGAAAACACATTGATTCTTATCATTTGCATTGGAAACAACATTGTCATATGTCTTTTCTTGGATCTAAATAATACGAAACCTTGCTCTATGATTCGAAGTTAAAATCCTCAAATTTGGTACGAAAAATAGTGACTTTTTTCAGGTTTTTCATGTAGTTTGATATTACGTATATATATTCGTTTTTACCAATATTTCGATAGTATTTCATGTAGTATCACAATATGTGATTTGTTCTTCAAATCTCAGAATTTCGCATAATATTGCATTTTAAGCAGGTTTTCTTGGATTTTGTTTCGTACGAAAAATCATCGAATTTAGCAATATTTCTCGTTTAAATACTGAGTAAGATATTGAAAAGGGGAGAAGTTCGGTTTTTATTGCATATATCGACGTTTCAGCCGGAATAGAGCGGTTTTCTTGTACATCTTCCATCGGTAATATAAACGGAAAATCAGGTACATTTTTGTTTATTCAAATGAAAACTCATTGATTTTTATCATTTGTATTGGAAACAACATTGTCATATGTCTTTTCTTGGATCTAAATAATAGGAAATCTCGCTCTATTATTCGAAGTGAAAATCCTCTAATATGGTAAAATAGTGATTTTTTTCATGTTTTTCATGTAGTTTGATATTACGTATATATATTCGTTTTTACCAATATTTCGATAGTATTTCATGTAGTATCACAATATGTGATTTGGCCTTCAAATCTCAGAATTTCGCATAATATTGCATTTTAAGCAGGTTTTCTTGCATTTTGTTTCGTACGAAAAATCATCGAATTTAGCAATATTTTGACGTTTATCATCCCCTTTTCCTTAATGTGATTTAAACAAAATATCATCGAATTAGACAATATTTTGCCGTTTTTCTACGTTTTTGTGAATTTTCAGTTTATTGGTATTAATTCATATATATACGATGAATATGATGCACACACATAATTCATTAGATACTTACCTTTAATACTTACTTTTACTAATACTTTACTTATTTATTTGTTTCTCGTTTAAATACCGAGTAAGATATTGAAAAGGGGAGAAGTTCGGTTTTTATTGCATATATCGACGTTTCAGCCGGAATAGAGCGGTTTTCTTGTACATCTTCCATCGGTAATATAAACGGAAAATGAGGAACATTTTAGTTAATTCTAATGAAAACACATTGATTCTTATCATTTGCATTGGAAACAACATTTTCATATGTCTTTTCTTGGATCTAAATAATACGAAACCTTGCTCTATGATTCGAAGTTAAAATCCTCAAATTTGGTAAAATAGTGACTTTTTTCAGGTTTTTCATGTAGTTTGATATTACGTATATATATTCGTTTTTACCAATATTTCGATACTATTTCATGTAGTATCACAATATGTGATTTGTTCTTCAAATCTCAGAATTTCGCATAATATTGCATTTTAAGCAGGTTTTCTTGGATTTTGTTTCGTACGAAAAATCATCGAATTTAGCAATATTTCTCGTTTAAATACTGAGTAAGATATTGAAAAGGGGAGAAGTTCGGTTTTTATTGCATATATCGACGTTTCAGCCGGAATAGAGCGGTTTTCTTGTACATCTTCCATCGGTAATATAAACGGAAAATCAGGTACATTTTTGTTTATTCAAATGAAAACTCATTGATTTTTATCATTTGTATTGGAAACAACATTGTCATATGTCTTTTCTTGGATCTAAATAATAGGAAATCTCGCTCTATTATTCGAAGTGAAAATCCTCTAATATGGTAAAATAGTGATTTTTTTCATGTTTTTCTTGTAGTTTGATATTTCGTATATATGTTCGTTTTTACCAATATTTCGATAGTATTTCATGTAGTATCACAATATGTGATTTGGCCTTCAAATCTCAGAATTTCGCATAATATTGCATTTTAAGCAGGTTTTCTTGCATTTTGTTTCGTACGAAAAATCATCGAATTTAGCAATATTTTGACGTTTATCATCCCCTTTTCCTTAATGTGATTTAAACAAAATATCATCGAATTAGACAATATTTTGCCGTTTTTCTACGTTTTTGTGAATTTTCAGTTTATTGGTATTAATTCATATATATACGATGAATATGATGCACACACATAATTCATTAGATACTTACCTTTAATATTTACTTTTACTAATACTTTACTTATTTATTTGTTTCTCGTTTAAATACTGAGTAAGATATTGAAAAGGGGAGAAGTTCGGTTTTTATTGCATATATCGACGTTTCAGCCGGAATAGAGCGGTTTTCTTGTACATCTTCCATCGGTAATATAAACGGAAAATGAGGAACATTTTAGTTAATTCTAATGAAAACTCATTGATTCTTATCATTTGCATTGGAAACAACATTGTCATATGTCTTTTCTTGGATCTAAATAATACGAAACCTTGCTCTATGATTCGAAGTTAAAATCCTCAAATTTGGTAAAATAGTGACTTTTTTCAGGTTTTTCATGTAGTTTGATATTACGTATATATATTCGTTTTTACCAATATTTCGATACTATTTCATGTAGTATCACAATATGTGATTTGTTCTTCAAATCTCAGAATTTCGCATAATATTGCATTTTAAGCAGGTTTTCTTGGATTTTGTTTCGTACGATAAATCATCGAATTTAGCAATATTTCTCGTTTGAATACTGAGTAAGATATTGAAAAGGGGAGAAGTTCGGTTTTTATTGCATATATCGACGTTTCAGCCGGAATAGAGCGGTTTTATTGTACATCTTCCATCGGTAATATAAACGGAAAATCAGGTACATTTTTGTTTATTCAAATGAAAACTCATTGATTTTTATCATTTGTATTGGAAACAACATTGTCATATGTCTTTTCTTGGATCTAAATAATAGGAAATCTCGCTCTATTATTCGAAGTGAAAATCCTCTAATATGGTAAAATAGTGATTTTTTTCATGTTTTTCTTGTAGTTTGATATTTCGTATATATGTTCGTTTTTACCAATATTTCGATAGTATTTCATGTAGTATCACAATATGTGATTTGTTCTTCAAATCTCAGAATTTCGCATAATATTGCATTTTAAGCAGGTTTTCTTGGATTTTGTTTCGTACGAAAAATCATCGAATTTAGCAATATTTCTCGTTTAAATACTGAGTAAGATATTGAAAAGGGGAGAAGTTCGGTTTTTATTGCATATATCGACGTTTCAGCCGGAATAGAGCGGTTTTCTTGTACATCTTCCATCGGTAATATAAACGGAAAATCAGGTACATTTTTGTTTATTCAAATGAAAACTCATTGATTTTTATCATTTGTATTGGAAACAACATTGTCATATGTCTTTTCTTGGATCTAAATAATAGGAAATCTCGCTCTATTATTCGAAGTGAAAATCCTCTAATATGGTAAAATAGTGATTTTTTTCATGTTTTTCATGTAGTTTGATATTACGTATATATATTCGTTTTTACCAATATTTCGATAGTATTTCATGTAGTATCACAATATGTGATTTGGCCTTCAAATCTCAGAATTTCGCATAATATTGCATTTTAAGCAGGTTTTCTTGCATTTTGTTTCGTACGAAAAATCATCGAATTTAGCAATATTTTGACGTTTATCATCCCCTTTTCCTTAATGTGATTTAAACAAAATATCATCGAATTAGACAATATTTTGCCGTTTTTCTACGTTTTTGTGAATTTTCAGTTTATTGGTATTAATTCAAATATATACGATGAATATGATGCACACACATAATTCATTAGATACTTACCTTTAATACTTACTTTTACTAATACTTTACTTATTTATTTGTTTCTCGTTTAAATACCGAGTAAGATATTGAAAAGGGGAGAAGTTCGGTTTTTATTGCATATATCGACGTTTCAGCCGGAATAGAGCGGTTTTCTTGTACATCTTCCATCGGTAATATAAACGGAAAATGAGGAACATTTTAGTTAATTCTAATGAAAACACATTGATTCTTATCATTTGCATTGGAAACAACATTGTCATATGTCTTTTCTTGGATCTAAATAATACGAAACCTTGCTCTATGATTCGAAGTTAAAATCCTCAAATTTGGTAAAATAGTGACTTTTTTCAGGTTTTTCATGTAGTTTGATATTACGTATATATATTCGTTTTTACCAATATTTCGATACTATTTCATGTAGTATCACAATATGTGATTTGTTCTTCAAATCTCAGAATTTCGCATAATATTGCATTTTAAGCAGGTTTTCTTGGATTTTGTTTCGTACGAAAAATCATCGAATTTAGCAATATTTCTCGTTTAAATACTGAGTAAGATATTGAAAAGGGGAGAAGTTCGGTTTTTATTGCATATATCGACGTTTCAGCCGGAATAGAGCGGTTTTCTTGTACATCTTCCATCGGTAATATAAACGGAAAATCAGGTACATTTTTGTTTATTCAAATGAAAACTCATTGATTTTTATCATTTGTATTGGAAACAACATTGTCATATGTCTTTTCTTGGATCTAAATAATAGGAAATCTCGCTCTATTATTCGAAGTGAAAATCCTCTAATATGGTAAAATAGTGATTTTTTTCATGTTTTTCTTGTAGTTTGATATTTCGTATATATGTTCGTTTTTACCAATATTTCGATAGTATTTCATGTAGTATCACAATATGTGATTTGGCCTTCAAATCTCAGAATTTCGCATAATATTGCATTTTAAGCAGGTTTTCTTGCATTTTGTTTCGTACGAAAAATCATCGAATTTAGCAATATTTTGACGTTTATCATCCCCTTTTCCTTAATGTGATTTAAACAAAATATCATCGAATTAGACAATATTTTGCCGTTTTTCTACGTTTTTGTGAATTTTCAGTTTATTGGTATTAATTCATATATATACGATGAATATGATGCACACACATAATTCATTAGATACTTACTTTTAATACTTACTTTTACTAATACTTTACTTATTTATTTGTTTCTCGTTTAAATACTGAGTAAGATATTGAAAAGGGGAGAAGTTCGGTTTTTATTGCATATATCGACGTTTCAGCCGGAATAGAGCGGTTTTCTTGTACATCTTCCATCGGTAATATAAACGGAAAATGAGGAACATTTTAGTTAATTCTAATGAAAACTCATTGATTCTTATCATTTGCATTGGAAACAACATTGTCATATGTCTTTTCTTGGATCTAAATAATACGAAACCTTGCTCTATGATTCGAAGTTAAAATCCTCAAATTTGGTAAAATAGTGACTTTTTTCAGGTTTTTCATGTAGTTTGATATTACGTATATATATTCGTTTTTACCAATATTTCGATACTATTTCATGTAGTATCACAATATGTGATTTGTTCTTCAAATCTCAGAATTTCGCATAATATTGCATTTTAAGCAGGTTTTCTTGGATTTTGTTTCGTACGAAAAATCATCGAATTTAGCAATATTTTGACGTTTATCATCCCCTTTTCCTTAATGTGATTTAAACAAAATATCATCGAATTATACAATATTTTGCCGTTTTTATACGTTTTTGTGAATTTTCAGTTTATTGGTATTAATTCATATATATACGATAAATATGATGCACACACATAATTCATTAGATTATAACCATTAATACTCCCTTTTCAATCATTTATTTGTTTCTCGTTTAAATACTGAGTAAGATATTGAAAAGGGGAGAAGTTCGGTTTTTATTGCATATATCGACGTTTCAGCCGGATTAGAGCGGTTTTCTTGTACATCTTCCATTGGTAATATAAACGGAAAATCAGGTACATTTTTGTTTATTCAAATGAAAACTCATTGATTTTTATCATTGGAAACAACTTGTATTGGAAACAACATTGTCATACGTCTTTTCTTGGATCTAAATAATACGAAATCTCACTCTATGATTCGAAGTTAAAATCCTCAAATATGGTAAAATAGTGACTTTTTTCACGTTTTTCATGTAGTTTGATATTAAGTATATATATTCGTTTTTACCAATATTTCGATACTATTTCATGTATTATCACAATATATGATTTGGCCTTCAAATCTCAGAATTTCGCATAATATTGCATTTTAAGCAGGTTTTCTTGCATTTTGTTTCGTACGAAAAATCATCGAATTTAGCAATATTTTGACGTTTATCATCCCCTTTTCCTTAATGTGATTTAAATAAAGTATCATCGAATTAGACAATATTTTGCCGTTTTTCTACGTTTTTGTGAATTTTCAGTTTATTGGTATTAATTCATATATATACGATAAATATGATGCACACACATAATTCATTAGATAATAACCTTTAATACTTACTTTTACTAATACTTTACTTATTTATTTGTTTCTCGTTTAAATACTGAGTAAGATATTGAAAAGGGAAGAAGTTCGGTTTTTATTGCATATATCGACGTTTCAGCCGGAATAGAGCGGTTTTAGTGTACATCTTCCATCGGTAATATAAACGGAAAATGAGGAACATTTTAGTTAATTCTAATGAAAACACATTGATTCTTATCATTTGCATTGGAAACAACATTGTCATGTCTTTTCTTGGATCTAAATAATACGAAACCTCGCTCTATGATTCGAAGTTAAAATCCTCAAATATGGTAAAATAGTGATTTTTTCATGTTTTTCTTGTAGTTTGATATTTCGTATATATGTTCGTTTTTACCAATATTTCGATAGTATTTCATGTAGTATCACAATATGTGATTTGGCCTTCAAATCTCAGAATTTCGCATAATATTGCATTTTAAGCAGGTTTTCTTGCATTTTGTTTCGTACGAAAAATCATCGAATTTAGCAATATTTTGACGTTTATCATCCGCTTTTCCTTAATGTGATTTAAACAAAATATCATCGAATTAGACAATATTTTGCCGTTTTTCTACGTTTTGGTGAATTTTCAGTTTATTGGTATTAATTCATATATATACGATGAATATGATGCACACACATAATTCATTAGATACTTACCTTTAATACTTACTTTTACTAATACTTTACTTATTTATTTGTTTCTCGTTTAAATACTGAGTAAGATATTGAAAAGGGGAGAAGTTCGGTTTTTATTGCATATATCGACGTTTCAGCCGGAATAGAGCGGTTTTCTTGTACATCTTCCATCGGTAATATAAACGGAAAATGAGGAACATTTTAGTTAATTCTAATGAAAACACATTGATTCTTATCATTTGCATTGGAAACAACATTGTCATATGTCTTTTCTTGGATCTAAATAATACGAAACCTTGCTCTATGATTCGAAGTTAAAATCCTCAAATTTGGTAAAATAGTGACTTTTTTCAGGTTTTTCATGTAGTTTGATATTACGTATATATATTCGTTTTTACCAATATTTCGATACTATTTCATGTAGAATCACAATATGTGATTTGTTCTTCAAATCTCAGAATTTCGCATAATATTGCATTTTAAGCAGGTTTTCTTGGATTTTGTTTCGTACGAAAAATCATCGAATTTAGCAATATTTTGACGTTTATCATCCCCTTTTCCTTAATGTGATTTAAACAAAATATCATCGAATTATACAATATTTTGCCGTTTTTCTACGTTTTTGTGAATTTTCAGTTTATTGGTATTAATTCATATATATACGATAAATATGATGCACACACATAATTCATTAGATTATAACCATTAATACTCCCTTTTCAATCATTTATTTGTTTCTCGTTTAAATACTGAGTAAGATATTGAAAAGGGGAGAAGTTCGGTTTTTATTGCATATATCGACGTTTCAGCTGATTAGAGCGGTTTTCTTGTACATCTTCCATTGGTAATATAAACGGAAAATCAGGTACATTTTTGTTTATTCAAATGAAAACTCATTGATTTTTATCATTGGAAACAACTTGTATTGGAAACAACATTGTCATACGTCTTTTCTTGGATCTAAATAATACGAAATCTCACTCTATGATTCGAAGTTAAAATCCTCAAATATGGTAAAATAGTGACTTTTTTCACGTTTTTCATGTAGTTTGATATTAAGTATATATATTCGTTTTTACCAATATTTCGATACTATTTCATGTATTATCACAATATATGATTTGGCCTTCAAATCTCAGAATTTCGCATAATATTGCATTTTAAGCAGGTTTTCTTGCATTTTGTTTCGTACGAAAAATCATCGAATTTAGCAATATTTTGACGTTTATCATCCCCTTTTCCTTAATGTGATTTAAATAAAGTATCATCGAATTAGACAATATTTTGCCGTTTTTCTACGTTTTTGTGAATTTTCAGTTTATTGGTATTAATTCATATATATACGATAAATATGATGCACACACATAATTCATTAGATAATAACCTTTAATACTTACTTTTACTAATACTTTACTTATTTATTTGTTTCTCGTTTAAATACTGAGTAAGATATTGAAAAGGGAAGAAGTTCGGTTTTTATTGCATATATCGACGTTTCAGCCGGAATAGAGCGGTTTTAGTGTACATCTTCCATCGGTAATATAAACGGAAAATGAGGAACATTTTAGTTAATTCTAATGAAAACACATTGATTCTTATCATTTGCATTGGAAACAACATTGTCATATGTCTTTTCTTGGATCTAAATAATACGAAACCTCGCTCTATGATTCGAAGTTAAAATCCTCAAATATGGTAAAATAGTGATTTTTTCATGTTTTTCTTGTAGTTTGATATTTCGTATATATGTTCGTTTTTACCAATATTTCGATAGTATTTCATGTAGTATCACAATATGTGATTTGGCCTTCAAATCTCAGAATTTCGCATAATATTGCATTTTAAGCAGGTTTTCTTGCATTTTGTTTCGTACGAAAAATCATCGAATTTAGCAATATTTTGACGTTTATCATCCCCTTTTCCTTAATGTGATTTAAACAAAATATCATCGAATTAGACAATATTTTGCCGTTTTTCTACGTTTTTGTGAATTTTCAGTTTATTGGTATTAATTCATATATATACGATGAATATGATGCACACACATAATTCATTAGATACTTACCTTTAATACTTACTTTTACTAATACTTTACTTATTTATTTGTTTCTCGTTTAAATACTGAGTAAGATATTGAAAAGGGGAGAAGTTCGGTTTTTATTGCATATATCGACGTTTCAGCCGGAATAGAGCGGTTTTCTTGTACATCTTCCATCGGTAATATAAACGGAAAATGAGGAACATTTTAGTTAATTCTAATGAAAACACATTGATTCTTATCATTTGCATTGGAAACAACATTGTCATATGTCTTTTCTTGGATCTAAATAATACGAAACCTTGCTCTATGATTCGAAGTTAAAATCCTCAAATTTGGTAAAATAGTGACTTTTTTCAGGTTTTTCATGTAGTTTGATATTACGTATATATATTCGTTTTTACCAATATTTCGATACTATTTCATGTAGTATCACAATATGTGATTTGTTCTTCAAATCTCAGAATTTCGCATAATATTGCATTTTAAGCAGGTTTTCTTGGATTTTGTTTCGTACGAAAAATCATCGAATTTAGCAATATTTTGACGTTTATCATCCCCTTTTCCTTAATGTGATTTAAACAAAATATCATCGAATTATACAATATTTTGCCGTTTTTCTACGTTTTTGTGAATTTTCTGTTTATTGGTATTAATTCATATATATACGATAAATATGATGCACACACATAATTCATTAGATTATAACCATTAATACTCCCTTTTCAATCATTTATTTGTTTCTCGTTTAAATACTGAGTAAGATATTGAAAAGGGGAGAAGTTCGGTTTTTATTGCATATATCGACGTTTCAGCCGGATTAGAGCGGTTTTCTTGTACATCTTCCATTGGTAATATAAACGGAAAATCAGGTACATTTTTGTTTATTCAAATGAAAACTCATTGATTTTTATCATTGGAAACAACTTGTATTGGAAACAACATTGTCATACGTCTTTTCTTGGATCTAAATAATACGAAATCTCACTCTATGATTCGAAGTTAAAATCCTCAAATATGGTAAAATAGTGACTTTTTTCACGTTTTTCATGTAGTTTGATATTAAGTATATATATTCGTTTTTACCAATATTTCGATACTATTTCATGTATTATCACAATATATGATTTGGCCTTCAAATCTCAGAATTTCGCATAATATTGCATTTTAAGCAGGTTTTCTTGCATTTTGTTTCGTACGAAAAATCATCGAATTTAGCAATATTTTGACGTTTATCATCCCCTTTTCCTTAATGTGATTTAAATAAAGTATCATCGAATTAGACAATATTTTGCCGTTTTTCTACGTTTTTGTGAATTTTCAGTTTATTGGTATTAATTCATATATATACGATAAATATGATGCACACACATAATTCATTAGATAATAACCTTTAATACTTACTTTTACTAATACTTTACTTATTTATTTGTTTCTCGTTTAAATACTGAGTAAGATATTGAAAAGGGAAGAAGTTCGGTTTTTATTGCATATATCGACGTTTCAGCCGGAATAGAGCGGTTTTAGTGTACATCTTCCATCGGTAATATAAACGGAAAATGAGGAACATTTTAGTTAATTCTAATGAAAACACATTGATTCTTATCATTTGCATTGGAAACAACATTGTCATATGTCTTTTCTTGGATCTAAATAATACGAAACCTCGCTCTATGATTCGAAGTTAAAATCCTCAAATATGGTAAAATAGTGATTTTTTCATGTTTTTCTTGTAGTTTGATATTTCGTATATATGTTCGTTTTTACCAATATTTCGATAGTATTTCATGTAGTATCACAATATGTGATTTGGCCTTCAAATCTCAGAATTTCGCATAATATTGCATTTTAAGCAGGTTTTCTTGCATTTTGTTTCGTACGAAAAATAATCGAATTTAGCAATATTTTGACGTTTATCATCCCCTTTTCCTTAATGTGATTTAAACAAAATATCATCGAATTAGACAATATTTTGCCGTTTTTCTACGTTTTTGTGAATTTTCAGTTTATTGGTATTAATTCATATATATACGATGAATATGATGCACACACATAATTCATTAGATACTTACCTTTAATACTTACTTTTACTAATACTTTACTTATTTATTTGTTTCTCGTTTAAATACTGAGTAAGATATTGAAAAGGGGAGAAGTTCGGTTTTTATTGCATATATCGACGTTTCAGCCGGAATAGAGCGGTTTTCTTGTACATCTTCCATCGGTAATATAAACGGAAAATGAGGAACATTTTAGTTAATTCTAATGAAAACACATTGATTCTTATCATTTGCATTGGAAACAACATTGTCATATGTCTTTTCTTGGATCTAAATAATACGAAACCTTGCTCTATGATTCGAAGTTAAAATCCTCAAATTTGGTAAAATAGTGACTTTTTTCAGGTTTTTCATGTAGTTTGATATTACGTATATATATTCGTTTTTACCAATATTTCGATACTATTTCATGTAGTATCACAATATGTGATTTGTTCTTCAAATCTCAGAATTTCGCATAATATTGCATTTTAAGCAGGTTTTCTTGGATTTTGTTTCGTACGAAAAATCATCGAATTTAGCAATATTTTGACGTTTATCATCCCCTTTTCCTTAATGTGATTTAAACAAAATATCATCGAATTATACAATATTTTGCCGTTTTTCTACGTTTTTGTGAATTTTCAGTTTATTGGTATTAATTCATATATATACGATAAATATGATGCACACACATAATTCATTAGATTATAACCATTAATACTCCCTTTTCAATCATTTATTTGTTTCTCGTTTAAATACTGAGTAAGATATTGAAAAGGGGAGAAGTTCGGTTTTTATTGCATATATCGACGTTTCAGCCGGAATAGAGCGGTTTTCTAGTACATCTTCCATCGGTAATATAAACGGAAAATCAGGAACATTTTAGTAAATCTAATGAAAACACATTGATTTTTATCATTTGTATGGGAAACAACATTGTCATATGTCTTTTCTTGGATCTAAATAATACGAAATCTCACTCTATGATTCGAAGTTAAAATCCTCAAATATGGTAAAATAGTGACTTTTTTCACGTTTTTCATGTAGTTTGATATTACGTATATATGTTCGTTTTTACCAATATTTCGATACTATTTCATGTATTATCACAATATGTGATTTGGCCTTCAAATCTCAGAATTTCGCATAATATTGCATTTCAAGCAGGTTTTCTTGCATTTTGTTTCGTACGAAAAATCATCGAATTTAGCAATATTTTGACGTTTATCATCCCCTTTTCCTAAATGTGATTTAAACAAAATATCATCGAATTATACAATATTTTGCCGTTTTTCTACGTTTTTGTGAATTTTCAGTTTATTGGTATTAATTCATATATATATACGATAAATATGATGCACACACATAATTCATTAGATTATAACCATTAATACTCCCTTTTCAATCATTTATTTGTTTCTCGTTTAAATACTGAGTAAGATATTGAAAAGGGGAGAAGTTCGGTTTTTATTGCATATATCGACGTTTCAGCCGGATTAGAGCGGTTTTCTTGTACATCTTCCATTGGTAATATAAACGGAAAATCAGGTACATTTTTGTTTATTCAAATGAAAACTCATTGATTTTTATCATTGGAAACAACTTGTATTGGAAACAACATTGTCATACGTCTTTTCTTGGATCTAAATAATACGAAATCTCACTCTATGATTCGAAGTTAAAATCCTCAAATATGGTAAAATAGTGACTTTTTTCACGTTTTTCATGTAGTTTGATATTAAGTATATATATTCGTTTTTACCAATATTTCGATACTATTTCATGTATTATCACAATATGTGATTTGGCCTTCAAATCTCAGAATTTCGCATAATATTGCATTTTAAGCAGGTTTTCTTGCATTTTGTTTCGTACGAAAAATCATCGAATTTAGCAATATTTTGACGTTTATCATCCCCTTTTCCTTTATGTGATTTAAACAAAGTATCATCGAATTAGACAATATTTTGCCGTTTTTCTACGTTTTTGTGAATTTTCAGTTTATTGGTATTAATTCATATATATACGATAAATATGATGCACACACATAATTCATTAGATAATAACCTTTAATACTTACTTTTACTAATACTTTACTTATTTATTTGTTTCTCGTTTAAATACTGAGTAAGATATTGAAAAGGGAAGAAGTTCGGTTTTTATTGCATATATCGACGTTTCAGCCGGAATAGAGCGGTTTTAGTGTACATCTTCCATCGGTAATATAAACGGAAAATGAGGAACATTTTAGTTAATTCTAATGAAAACACATTGATTCTTATCATTTGCATTGGAAACAACATTGTCATATGTCTTTTCTTGGATCTAAATAATACGAAACCTCGCTCTATGATTCGAAGTTAAAATCCTCAAATATGGTAAAATAGTGACTTTTTTCACGTTTTTCATGTAGGTTGATATTAAGTATATATATTCGTTTTTACAAATATTTCGATACTATTTCATGTATTATCACAATATGTGATTTGGCCTTCAAATCTCAGAATTTCGCATAATATTGCATTTTAAGCAGGTTTTCTTGCATTTTGTTTCGTACGAAAAATCATCGAATTTAGCAATATTTTGACGTTTATCATCCCCTTTTCCTTAATGTGATTTAAACAAAATATCATCGAATTAGACAATATTTTGCCGTTTTTCTACGTTTTTGTGAATTTTCAGTTCATTGGTATTAATTCATATATATACGATAAATATGATGCACACACAGAATTCATTAGATAATAACCTTTAATACTTCCTTTTCAATCATTTATTTGTTTATCGTTAAAATACTGAGAAAGATATTGAAAAGGGGAGAAGTTCGGTTTTTATTGCATATATCGACGTTTCAGCCGGAATAGAACGGTTTTCTAGTACATCTTCCATCGGTAATATAAACGGAAAATCAGGAACATTTTAGTAAATCTAATGAAAACACATTGATTTTTATCATTTGTATGGGAAACAACATTGTCATATGTCTTTTCTTGGATCTAAATAATACGAAACCTCGCTCTATGATTCGAAGTTAAAATCCTCAAATATGGTAAAATAGTGATTTTTTCATGTTTTTCTTGTAGTTTGATATTTCGTATATATGTTCGTTTTTACCAATATTTCGATAGTATTTCATGTAGTATCACAATATGTGATTTGGCCTTCAAATCTCAGAATTTCGCATAATATTGCATTTTAAGCAGGTTTTCTTGCATTTTGTTTCGTACGAAAAATAATCGAATTTAGCAATATTTTGACGTTTATCATCCCCTTTTCCTTAATGTGATTTAAACAAAATATCATCGAATTAGACAATATTTTGCCGTTTTTCTACGTTTTTGTGAATTTTCAGTTTATTGGTATTAATTCATATATATATGATGCACACACATAATTCATTAGATTATAACCTTTAATACTCCCTTTTCCATCATTTATTTGTTTCTCGTTTAAATACTGAGTAAGATATTGAAAAGGGGAGAAGTTCGGTTTTTATTGCATATATCGACGTTTCAGCCGGAATAGAGCGGTTTTCTTGTACATCTTCCATCGGTAATATAAACGGAAAATCAGGTACATTTTTGTTTATTCAAATGAAAACTCATTGATTTTTATCATTTGTATTGGAAACAACATTGTCATATGTCTTTTCTTGGATCTAAATAATAGGAAATCTCGCTCTATGATTCGAAGTGAAAATCCTCTAATATGGTAAAATAGTGATTTTTTCATGTTTTTCTTGTAGTTTGATATTACGTATATATATTCGTTTTTACCAATATTTCGATAGTATTTCATGTAGTATCACAATATGTGATTTGGCCTTCAAATCTCAGAATTTCGCATAATATTGCATTTCAAGCAGGTTTTCTTGCATTTTGTTTCGTACGAAAAATCACCGAATTTAGCAGTATTTTGACGTTTATCATCCCTTTTTCCTTAATGTGATTTAAACAAAATATCATCGAATTAGACAATATTTTGCCGTTTTTCTACGTTTTTGTGAATTTTCAGTTTATTGGTATTAATTCATATATATACGATAAATATGATGCACACTCATAATTCATTAAATAATAACCTTTAATACTCCCTTTTCAATCATTTACATGTTTCTCGTTAAAATTCTGAGTAAGATATTGAAAAGGGGAGAAGTTCGGTTTTTATTGCATATATCGACGTTTCAGCCGGAATAGAGCGGTTTTACGTGTACATCTTCCATCGGTAATATAAACGGAAAATCAGGAACATTTTAGTTAATCTAATGAAAACACATTGATTTTTATCATTTGTATTGGAAAAACCATTGTCATATCCCTTTTCATGGATCTAAATAATAGGAAATCTCGCTCTATGATTCGAAGTGAAAATCCTCTAATATGGTAAAATAGTGATTTTTTTCATGTTTTTCATGTAGTTTGATATTACGTATATATATTCGTTTTTACCAATATTTCGATACTATTTCATGTAGTATCACAATATGTGATTTGTTCTTCAAATCTCAGAATTTCGCATAATATTGCATTTTAAGCAGGTTTTGTTGGATTTTGTTTCGTACAAAAAATCATCGAATTTAGCAATATTTTGACGTTTATCATCCCCTTTTCCTTAATGTGATTTAAACAAAATATCATCGAATTATACAATATTTTGCCGTTTTTCTACGTTTTTGTGAATTTTCAGTTTATTGGTATTAATTCATATATATATACGATAAATATGATGCACACACATAATTCATTAGATTATAACCATTAATACTCCCTTTTCAATCATTTATTTGTTTCTCGTTTAAATACTGAGTAAGATATTGAAAAGGGGAGAAGTTCGGTTTTTATTGCATATATCGACGTTTCAGCCGGATTAGAGCGGTTTTCTTGTACATCTTCCATTGGTAATATAAACGGAAAATCAGGTACATTTTTGTTTATTCAAATGAAAACTCATTGATTTTTATCATTGGAAACAACTTGTATTGGAAACAACATTGTCATACGTCTTTTCTTGGATCTAAATAATACGAAATCTCACTCTATGATTCGAAGTTAAAATCCTCAAATATGGTAAAATAGTGACTTTTTTCACGTTTTTCATGTAGTTTGATATTAAGTATATATATTCGTTTTTACCAATATTTCGATACTATTTCATGTATTATCACAATATATGATTTGGCCTTCAAATCTCAGAATTTCGCATAATATTGCATTTTAAGCAGGTTTTCTTGCATTTTGTTTCGTACGAAAAATCATCGAATTTAGCAATATTTTGACGTTTATCATCCCCTTTTCCTTAATGTGATTTAAACAAAGTATCATCGAATTAGACAATATTTTGCCGTTTTTCTACGTTTTTGTGAATTTTCAGTTTATTGGTATTAATTCATATATATACGATAAATATGATGCACACTCATAATTCATTAGATAATAACCTTTAATACTCCCTTTTCAATCATTTACTTGTTTCTCGTTAAAATACTGAGTAAGATATTGAAAAGGGGAGAAGTTCGGTTTTTATTGCATATATCGACGTTTCAGCCGGAATAGAGCGGTTTTACGTGTACATCTTCCATCGGTAATATAAACGAATAATCAGGAACATTATAGTTAATCTAATGAAAACACATTGATTTTTATCATTTGTATTGGAAACAACATTGTCATATGTCTTTTCTTGGATCTAAATAATACGAAATCTCACTCTATGATTCGAAGTTAAAATCCTCAAATATGGTAAAATAGTGACTTTTTTCACGTTTTTCATGTAGTTTGATATTAAGTATATATATTCGTTTTTACAAATATTTCGATACTATTTCATGTATTATCACAATATGTGATTTGGCCTTCAAATCTCAGAATTTCGCATAATATTGCATTTTAAGCAGATTTTCTTGCATTTTGTTTCGTACGAAAAATCATCGAATTTAGCAATATTTTGACGTTTATCATCCCCTTTTCCTTAATGTGATTTAAACAAAATATCATCGAATTAGACAATATTTTGCCGTTTTTCTACGTTTTTGTGAATTTTCACTTTATTGGTATTAATTCATATATATACGATAAATATGATGCACACTCATAATTCATTAGATAATAACCTTTAATATTCCCTTTTCAATCATTTACTTGTTTCTCGTTAAAATACTGAGTAGGATATTGAAAAGGGGAGAAGTTCGGTTTTTATTGCATATATCGACGTTTCAGCCGGAATAGAGCGGTTTTACGTGTACATCTTCCATCGGTAATATAAACGAATAATCAGGAACATTACAGTTAATCTAATGAAAACACATTGATTTTTATCATTTTTATTGGAAACAACATTGTCATATGTCTTTTCTTGGATCTAAATAATACGAAATCTCACTCTATGATTCGAAGTTAAAATCCTCAAATATGGTAAAATAGTGACTTTTTTCACGTTTTTCATGTAGTTTGATAATAAGTATATATATTCGTTTTTACCAATATTTCGATACTATTTCATGTATTATCACAATATGTGATTTGGCCTTCAAATCTCAGAATTTCGCATAATATTGCATTTTAAGCAGGTTTTCTTGCATTTTGTTTCGTACGAAAAATCATCGAATTTAGCAATATTTTGACGTTTATCATCCCCTTTTCCTTAATGTGATTTAAACAAAATATCATCGAATTAGACAATATTTTGCCGTTTTTCTACGTTTTTGTGAATTTTCAGTTTATTGGTATTAATTCATATATATACGATAAATATGATGCACACACATAATTCATTAGATAATAACCTTTAATACTTACTTTTACTAATACTTTACTTATTTATTTGTTTCTCGTTTAAATACTGAGTAAGATATTGAAAAGGGGAGAAGTTCGGTTTTTATTGCATATATCGACGTTTCAGCCGGAATAGAGCGGTTTTCTTGTACATCTTCCATCGGTAATATAAACGGAAAATGAGGAACATTTTAGTTAATTCTAATGAAAACACATTGATTCTTATCATTTGCATTGGAAACAACATTGTCATATGTCTTTTCTTGGATCTAAATAATACGAAACCTCGCTCTATGATTCGAAGTTAAAATCCTCAAATTTGGTAAAATAGTGACTTTTTTCAGGTTTTTCGTGTAGTTTGATATTACGTATATATATTCGTTTATACCAATATTTCGATAGTATTTCATGTAGTATCACAATATGTGATTTGGCCTTCAAATCTCAGAATTTCGCATAATATTGCATTTCAAGCAGGTTTTCTTGCATTTTGTTTCGTACGAAAAATCACCGAATTTAGCAGTATTTTGACGTTTATCATCCCCTTTTCCTTAATGTGATTTAAACAAAATATCATCGAATTAGACAATATTTTGCAGTATTTCTACGTTTTTGTGAATTTTCAGTTTATTGGTATTAATTCATATATATACGATAAATATGATGCACACTCATAATTCATTAGATAATAACCTTTAATACTCCCTTTTCAATCATTTACTTGTTTCTCGTTAAAATACTGAGTAAGATATTGAAAAGGGGAGAACTTCGGTTTTTATTGCATATATCGACGTTTCAGCCGGAATAGAGCGGTTTTACGTGTACATCTTCCATCGGTAATATAAACGAATAATCAGGAACATTATAGTTAATCTAATGAAAACACATTGATTTTTATCATTTGTATTGGAAACAACATTGTCATATGTCTTTTCTTGGATCTAAATAATACGAAATCTCACTCTATGATTCGAAGTTAAAATCCTCAAATATGGTAAAATAGTGACTTTTTTCACGTTTTTCATGTAGTTTGATATTACGTATATATGTTCGTTTTTACCAATATTTCGATACTATTTCATGTATTATCACAATATGTGATTTGGCCTTCAAATCTCAGAATTTCGCATAATATTGCATTTCAAGCAGGTTTTCTTGCATTTTGTTTCGTACGAAAAATCATCGAATTTAGCATTATTTTGACGTTTATCATCCCCTTTTCCTTAATGTGATTTAAACAAAATATCATCGAATTAGACAATATTTTGCCGTTTTTCTACGTTTTTGTGAATTTTCAGTTCATTGGTATTAATTCATATATATACGATAAATATGATGCACACACAGAATTCATTAGATAATAACCTTTAATACTTCCTTTTCAATCATTTATTTGTTTATCGTTAAAATACTGAGAAAGATATTGAAAAGGGGAGAAGTTCGGTTTTTATTGCATATATCGACGTTTCAGCCGGAATAGAGCGGTTTTCTTGTACATCTTCCATCGGTAATATAAACGGAAAATCAGGTACATTTTTGTTTATTCAAATGAAAACTCATTGATTTTTATCATTTGTATTGGAAACAACATTGTCATATGTCTTTTCTTGGATCTAAATAATACGAAATCTCACTCTATGATTCGAAGTTAAAATCCTCAAATATGGTAAAATAGTGACTTTTTTCACGTTTTTTATGTAGTTTGATAATAAGTATATATATTCGTTTTTACCAATATTTCGATACTATTTCATGTATTATCACAATATGTGATTTGGCCTTCAAATCTCAGAATTTCGCATAATATTGCATTTTAAGCAGGTTTTCTTGCATTTTGTTTCGTACGAAAAATCATCGAATTTAGCAATATTTTGACGTTTATCATCCCCTTTTCCTTAATGTGATTTAAACAAAATATCATCGAATTAGACAATATTTTGCCGTTTTTCTACGTTTTTGTGAATTTTCAGTTTATTGGTATTAATTCATATATATACGATAAATATGATGCACACACATAATTCATTAGATAATAACCTTTAATACTTACTTTTACTAATACTTTACTTATTTATTTGTTTCTCGTTTAAATACTGAAGTTTCTCGTTTAAATACTATTGAAAAGGGGAGAAGTTCGGTTTTTATTGCATATATCGACGTTTCAGCCGGAATAGAGCGGTTTTCTTGTACATCTTCCATCGGTAATATAAACGGAAAATGAGGAACATTTTAGTTAATTCTAATGAAAACACATTGATTCTTATCATTTGCATTGGAAACAACATTGTCATATGTCTTTTCTTGGATCTAAATAATACGAAACCTCGCTCTATGATTCGAAGTTAAAATCCTCAAATTTGGTAAAATAGTGACTTTTTTCAGGTTTTTCGTGTAGTTTGATATTACGTATATATATTCGTTTTTACCAATATTTCGATAGTATTTCATGTAGTATCACAATATGTGATTTGGCCTTCAAATCTCAGAATTTCGCATAATATTGCATTTCAAGCAGGTTTTCTTGCATTTTGTTTCGTACGAAAAATCACCGAATTTAGCAGTATTTTGACGTTTATCATCCTTTTTTCCTTAATGTGATTTAAACAAAATATCATCGAATTAGACAATATTTTGCAGTATTTCTACGTTTTTGTGAATTTTCAGTTTATTGGTATTAATTCATATATATACGATAAATATGATGCACACTCATAATTCATTAGATAATAACCTTTAATACTCCCTTTTCAATCATTTACTTGTTTCTCGTTAAAATACTGAGTAAGATATTGAAAAGGGGAGAACTTCGGTTTTTATTGCATATATCGACGTTTCAGCCGGAATAGAGCGGTTTTACGTGTACATCTTCCATCGGTAATATAAACGAATAATCAGGAACATTATAGTTAATCTAATGAAAACACATTGATTTTTATCATTTGTATTGGAAACAACATTGTCATATGTCTTTTCTTGGATCTAAATAATACGAAATCTCACTCTATGATTCGAAGTTAAAATCCTCAAATATGGTAAAATAGTGACTTTTTTCACGTTTTTCATGTAGTTTGATATTACGTATATATGTTCGTTTTTACCAATATTTCGATACTATTTCATGTATTATCACAATATGTGATTTGGCCTTCAAATCTCAGAATTTCGCATAATATTGCATTTCAAGCAGGTTTTCTTGCATTTTGTTTCGTACGAAAAATCATCGAATTTAGCAATATTTTGACGTTTATCATCCCCTTTTCCTTAATGTGATTTAAACAAAATATCATCGAATTAGACAATATTTTGCCGTTTTTCTACGTTTTTGTGAATTTTCAGTTCATTGGTATTAATTCATATATATACGATAAATATGATGCACACACAGAATTCATTAGATAATAACCTTTAATACTTCCTTTTCAATCATTTATTTGTTTATCGTTAAAATACTGAGAAAGATATTGAAAAGGGGAGAAGTTCGGTTTTTATTGCATATATCGACGTTTCAGCTGGAATAGAGCGGTTTTCTAGTACATCTTCCATCGGTAATATAAACGGAAAATCAGGAACATTTTAGTAAATCTAATGAAAACACATTGATTTTTATCATTTGTATTGGAAACAACATTGTCATATGTCTTTTCTTGGATCTAAATAATACGAAATCTTACTCTATGATTCGAAGTTAAAATCCTCAAATATGGTAAAATAGTGACTTTTTTCACGTTTTTCATGTAGTTTGATATTACGTATATATGTTCGTTTTTACCAATATTTCGATACTATTTCATGTATTATCACAATATGTGATTTGGCCTTCAAATCTCAGAATTTCGCATAATATTGCATTTCAAGCAGGTTTTCTTGCATTTTGTTTCGTACGAAAAATCATCGAATTTAGCAATATTTTGACGTTTATCATCCCCTTTTCCTTAATGTGATTTAAACAAAATATCATCGAATTATACAATATTTTGCCGTTTTTCTACGTTTTTGTTAATTTTCATTTTATTGGTATTAATTCATATATATACGATATATATGATGCACACACATAATTCATTAGATTATAACCTTTAATACTCCCTTTTCCATCATTTATTTGTTTCTCGTTTAAATACTGAGTAAGATATTGAAAAGGGGAGAAGTTCGGTTTTTATTGCATATATCGACGTTTCAGCCGGAATAGAGCGGTTTTCTTGTACATCTTCCATCGGTAATATAAACGGAAAATCAGGTACATTTTTGTTTATTCAAATGAAAACTCATTGATTTTTATCATTTGTATTGGAAACAACATTGTCATATGTCTTTTCTTGGATCTAAATAATACGAAATCTCACTCTATGATTCGAAGTTAAAATCCTCAAATATGGTAATATAGTGACTTTTTTCACGTTTTTCATGTAGTTTGATAATAAGTATATATATTCGTTTTTACCAATATTTCGATACTATTTCATGTATTATCACAATATGTGATTTGGCCTTCAAATCTCAGAATTTCGCATAATATTGCATTTTAAGCAGGTTTTCTTGCATTTTGTTTCGTACGAAAAATCATCGAATTTATCAATATTTTGACGTTTATCATCCCCTTTTCCTTAATGTGATTTAAACAAAATATCATCGAATTAGACAATATTTTGCCGTTTTTCTACGTTTTTGTGAATTTTCAGTTTATTGGTATTAATTCATATATATACGATAAATATGATGCACACACATAATTCATTAGATAATAACCTTTAATACTTACTTTTACTAATACTTTACTTATTTATTTGTTTCTCGTTTAAATACTGAGTAAGATATTGAAAAGGGGAGAAGTTCGGTTTTTATTGCATATATCGACGTTTCAGCCGGAATAGAGCGGTTTTCTTGTACATCTTCCATCGGTAATATAAACGGAAAATGAGGAACATTTTAGTTAATTCTAATGAAAACACATTGATTCTTATCATTTGCATTGGAAACAACATTGTCATATGTCTTTTCTTGGATCTAAATAATACGAAACCTCGCTCTATGATTCGAAGTTAAAATCCTCAAATTTGGTAAAATAGTGACTTTTTTCAGGTTTTTCGTGTAGTTTGATATTACGTATATATATTCGTTTTTACCAATATTTCGATAGTATTTCATGTAGTATCACAATATGTGATTTGGCCTTCAAATCTCAGAATTTCGCATAATATTGCATTTCAAGCAGGTTTTCTTGCATTTTGTTTCGTACGAAAAATCACCGAATTTAGCAGTATTTTGACGTTTATCATCCCCTTTTCCTTAATGTGATTTAAACAAAATATCATCGAATTAGACAATATTTTGCAGTATTTCTACGTTTTTGTGAATTTTCAGTTTATTGGTATTAATTCATATATATATACGATAAATATGATGCACACTCATAATTCATTAGATAATAATCTTTAATACTCCCTTTTCAATCATTTACTTGTTTCTCGTTAAAATACTGAGTAAGATATTGAAAAGGGGAGAACTTCGGTTTTTATTGCATATATCGACGTTTCAGCCGGAATAGAGCGGTTTTACGTGTACATCTTCCATCGGTAATATAAACGAATAATCAGGAACATTATAGTTAATCTAATGAAAACACATTGATTTTTATCATTTGTATTGGAAACAACATTGTCATATGTCTTTTCTTGGATCTAAGTAATACGAAATCTCACTCTATGATTCGAAGTTAAGATCCTCAAATATGGTAAAATAGTGACTTTTTTCACGTTTTTCATGTAGTTTGATATTACGTATATATGTTCGTTTTTACCAATATTTCGATACTATTTCATGTATTATCACAATATGTGATTTGGCCTTCAAATCTCAGAATTTCGCATAATATTGCATTTCAAGCAGGTTTTCTTGCATTTTGTTTCGTACGAAAAATCATCGAATTTAGCAATATTTTGACGTTTATCATCCCCTTTTCCTTAATGTGATTTAAACAAAATATCATCGAATTATACAATATTTTGCCGTTTTTCTACGTTTTTGTTAATTTTCATTTTATTGGTATTAATTCATATATATACGATATATATGATGCACACACATAATTCATTAGATTATAACCTTTAATACTCCCTTTTCCATCATTTATTAGTTTCTCGTTTAAATACTGAGTAAGATATTGAAAAGGGGAGAAGTTCGGTTTTTATTGCATATATCGACGTTTCAGCCGGAATAGAGCGGTTTTCTTGTACATCTTCCATCGGTAATATAAACGGAAAATCAGGTACATTTTTGTTTATTCAAATGAAAACTCATTGATTTTTATCATTTGTATTGGAAACAACATTGTCATATGTCTTTTCTTGGATCTAAATAATAGGAAATCTCGCTCTATGATTCGAAGTGAAAATCCTCTAATATGGTAAAATAGTGATTTTTCATGTTTTTCTTGTAGTTTGATATTACGTATATATATTCGTTTTTACCAATATTTCGATAGTATTTCATGTAGTATCACAATATGTGATTTGGCCTTCAAATCTCAGAATTTCCCATAATATTGCATTTCAAGCAGGTTTTCTTGCATTTTGTTTCGTACGAAAAATCATCGAATTTAGCAATATTTTGACGTTTATCATCCCCTTTTCCTTAATGTGATTTAAACAAAATATCATCGAATTATACAATATTTTGCCGTTTTTCTACGTTTTTGTGAATTTTCATTTTATTGGTATTAATTCATATATATACGATATATATGATGCACACACATAATTCATTAGATTATAACCTTTAATACTCCCTTTTCCATCATTTATTTGTTTCTCGTTTAAATACTGAGTAAGATATTGAAAAGGGGAGAAGTTCGGTTTTTATTGCATATATCGACGTTTCAGCCGGAATAGAGCGGTTTTCTTGTACATCTTCCATCGGTAATATAAACGGAAAATCAGGTACATTTTTGTTTATTCAAATGAAAACTCATTGATTTTTATCATTTGTATTGGAAACAACATTGTCATGTCTTTTCTTGGATCTAAATAATAGGAAATCTCGCTCTATGATTCGAAGTGAAAATCCTCTAATATGGTAAAATAGTGATTTTTTCATGTTTTTCTTGTAGTTTGATATTACGTATATATATTCGTTTTTACCAATATTTCGATAGTATTTCATGTAGTATCACAATATGTGATTTGGCCTTCAAATCTCAGAATTTCGCATAATATTGCATTTCAAGCAGGTTTTCTTGCATTTTGTTTCGTACGAAAAATCACCGAATTTAGCAGTATTTTGACGTTTGTCATCCCCTTTTCCTTAATGTGATTTAAACAAAATATCATCGAATTAGACAATATTTTGCCGTTTTTCTACGTTTTTGTGAATTTTCAGTTCATTTGTATTATTTCATATATATACGATACATATGATGCACACACAGAATTCATTAGATAATAACCTTTAATACTTCCTTTTCAATCATTTACTTGTTTCTCGTTAAAATACTGAGTAAGATATTGAAAAGGGGACAAGTTCGGTTTTTATTGCATATATCGACGTTTCAGCCGGAATAGAGCGGTTTTACGTGTACATCTTCCATCGGTAATATAAACGAATAATCAGGAACACTATAGTTAATCTAATGAAAACACATTGATTTTTATCATTTGTATTGGAAACAACATTGTCATATGTCTTTTCTTGGATCTAAATAATACGAAATCTTACTCTATGATTCGAAGTTAAAATCCTCAAATATGGTAAAATAGTGACTTTTTTCACGTTTTTCATGTAGTTTGATATTAAGTATATATATTCGTTTTTACAAATATTTCGATACTATTTCATGTATTATCACAATATGTGATTTGGCCTTCAAATCTCAGAATTTCGCATAATATTGCATTTTAAGCAGATTTTCTTGCATTTTGTTTCGTACGAAAAATCATCGAATTTAGCAATATTTTGACGTTTATCATCCCCTTTTCCTTAATGTGATTTAAACAAAATATCATCGAATTAGACAATATTTTGCCGTTTTTCTACGTTTTTGTGAATTTTCACTTTATTGGTATTAATTCATATATATACGATAAATATGATGCACACTCATAATTCATTAGATAATAACCTTTAATACTCCCTTTTCAATCATTTACTTGTTTCTCGTTAAAATACTAAGTAAGATATTGAAAAGGAGAGAAGTTCGGTTTTTATTGCATATATCGACGTTTCAGCCGGAATAGAGCGGTTTTACGTGTACATCTTCCATCGGTAATATAAACGAATAATCAGGAACATTACAGTTAATCTAATGAAAACACATTGATTTTTATCATTTGTATTGGAAACA
Organism: Procambarus clarkii; assembly: GCF_040958095.1. Taxonomy (NCBI): domain Eukaryota; kingdom Metazoa; phylum Arthropoda; class Malacostraca; order Decapoda; family Cambaridae; genus Procambarus; species Procambarus clarkii. The sequence goes on from NC_091186.1 coordinate 218,709, forward strand.
ACATTGTCATATGTCTTTTCTTGGATCTAAATAATACGAAATCTCACTCTATGATTCGAAGTTAAAATCCTCAAATATGGTAAAATAGTGACTTTTTTCACGTTTTTCATGTAGTTTGATATTAAGTATATATATTCGTTTTTACCAATATTTCGAAACTATTTCAAGTATTATCACAATATGTGATTTGGCCTTCAAATCTCAGAATTTCGCAAAATATTGCATTTTAAGCAGGTTTTCTTGCATTTTGTTTCGTACGAAAAATCATCGAATTTAGCAATATTTTGACGTTTATCATCCCCTTTTCCTTAATGTGATTTAAACAAAATATCATCGAATTAGACAATATTTTGCCGTTTTTCTACGTTTTTGTGAATTTTCAGTTTATTGGTATTAATTCATATATATACGATAAATATGATGCACACACATAATTCATTAGATAATAACCTTTAATACTTACATTTACATTTAAACTTTACTTATTTATTTGTTTCTCGTTTAAATACTGAGTAAGATATTGAAAAGGGGAGAAGTTCGGTTTTTATTGCATATATCGACGTTTCAGCCGGAATAGAGCGGTTTTCTTGTACATCTTCCATCGGTAATATAAACGGAAAATGAGGAACATTTTAGTTAATTCTAATGAAAACACATTGATTCTTATCATTTGCATTGGAAACAACATTGTCATATGTCTTTTCTTGGATCTAAATAATACGAAACCTCGCTCTATGATTCGAAGTTAAAATCCTCAAATTTGGTAAAATAGTGACTTTTTTCAGGTTTTTCGTGTAGTTTGATATTACGTATATATATTCGTTTTTACCAATATTTCGATAGTATTTCATGTAGTATCACAATATGTGATTTGGCCTTCAAATCTCAGAATTTCGCATAATATTGCATTTCAAGCAGGTTTTCTTGCATTTTGTTTCGTACGAAAAATCACCGAATTTAGCAGTATTTTGACGTTTATCATCCCCTTTTCCTTAATGTGATTTAAACAAAATATCATCGAATTAGACAATATTTTGCCGTTTTTCTACGTTTTTGTGAATTTTCAGTTCATTGGTATTAATTCATATATATACGATAAATATGATGCACACACAGAATTCATTAGATAATAACCTTTAATACTTCCTTTTCAATCATTTATTTGTTTATCGTTAAAATACTGAGAAAGATATTGAAAAGGGGAGAAGTTCGGTTTTTATTGCATATATCGACGTTTCAGCCGGAATAGAGCGGTTTTCTAGTACATCTTCCATCGGTAATATAAACGGAAAATCAGGAACATTTTAGTAAATCTAATGAAAACACATTGATTTTTATCATTTGTATTGGAAACAACATTGTCATATGTCTTTTCTTGGATCTAAATAATACGAAATCTCACTCTATGATTCGAAGTTAAAATCCTCAAATATGGTAAAATAGTGACTTTTTTCACGTTTTTCATGTAGTTTGATATTACGTATATATGTTCGTTTTTACCAATATTTCGATACTATTTCATGTATTATCACAATATGTGATTTGGCCTTCAAATCTCAGAATTTCGCATAATATTGCATTTCAAGCAGGTTTTCTTGCATTTTGTTTCGTACGAAAAATCATCGAATTTAGCAATATTTTGACGTTTATCATCCCCTTTTCCTTAATGTGATTTAAACAAAATATCATCGAATTATACAATATTTTGCCGTTTTTCTACGTTTTTGTGAATTTTCATTTTATTGGTATTAATTCATATATATACGATATATATGATGCACACACATAATTCATTAGATTATAACCTTTAATACTCCCTTTTCCATCATTTATTTGTTTCTCGTTTAAATACTGAGTAAGATATTGAAAAGGGGAGAAGTTCGGTTTTTATTGCATATATCGACGTTTCAGCCGGAATAGAGCGGTTTTCTTGTACATCTTCCATCGGTAATATAAACGGAAAATCAGGTACATTTTTGTTTATTCAAATGAAAACTCATTGATTTTTATCATTTGTATTGGAAACAACATTGTCATATGTCTTTTCTTGGATCTAAATAATAGGAAATCTCGCTCTATGATTCGAAGTGAAAATCCTCTAATATGGTAAAATAGTGATTTTTTCATGTTTTTCTTGTAGTTTGATATTACGTATATATATTCGTTTTTACCAATATTTCGATAGTATTTCATGTAGTATCACAATATGTGATTTGGCCTTCAAATCTCAGAATTTCGCATAATATTGCATTTCAAGCAGGTTTTCTTGCATTTTGTTTCGTACGAAAAATCACCGAATTTAGCAGTATTTTGACGTTTATGACATTTTGACCCTTTTCCTTAATGTGATTTAAACAAAATATCATCGAATTAGACAATATTTTGCCGTTTTTCTACGTTTTTGTGAATTTTCAGTTCATTTGTATTAATTCATATATATACGATAAATATGATGCACACACAGAATTCATTAGATAATAACCTTTAATACTTCCTTTTCAATCATTTACTTGTTTCTCGTTAAAATACTGAGTAAGATATTGAAAAGGGGAGAAGTTCGGTTTTTATTGCATATATCGACGTTTCAGCCGGAATAGAGCGGTTTTACGTGTACATCTTCCATCGGTAATATAAACGAATAATCAGGAACATTATAGTTAATCTAATGAAAACACATTGATTTTTATCATTTGTATTGGAAACAACATTGTCATATGTCTTTTCTTGGATCTAAATAATACGAAATCTTACTCTATGATTCGAAGTTAAAATCCTCATATATGGTAAAATAGTGACTTTTTTCACGTTTTTCATGTAGTTTGATATTAAGTATATATATTCGTTTTTACAAATATTTCGATACTATTTCATGTATTATCACAATATGTGGTTTGGCCTTCAAATCTCAGAATTTCGCATAATATTGCATTTTAAGCAGATTTTCTTGCATTTTGTTTCGTACGAAAAATCATCGAATTTAGCAATATTTTGACGTTTATCATCCCCTTTTCCTTAATGTGATTTAAACAAAATATCATCGAATTAGACAATATTTTGCCGTTTTTCTACGTTTTTGTGAATTTTCACTTTATTGGTATTAATTCATATATATACGATAAATATGATGCACACTCATAATTCATTAGATAATAACCTTTAATACTCCCTTTTCAATCATTTACTTGTTTCTCGTTAAAATACTAAGTAAGATATTGAAAAGGAGAGAAGTTCGGTTTTTATTGCATATATCGACGTTTCAGCCGGAATAGAGCGGTTTTACGTGTACATCTTCCATCGGTAATATAAACGAATAATCAGGAACATTACTGTTAATCTAATGAAAACACATTGATTTTTATCATTTGTATTGGAAACAACATTGTCATATGTCTTTTCTTGGATCTAAATAATACGAAATCTCACTCTATGATTCGAAGTTAAAATCCTCAAATATGGTAAAATAGTGAATTTTTTCACGTTTTTCATGTAGTTTGATATTAAGTATATATATTCGTTTTTACCAATATTTCGATACTATTTCATGTATTATCACAATATGTGATTTGGCCTTCAAATCTCAGAATTTCGCATAATATTGCATTTTAAGCAGGTTTTCTTGCATTTTGTTTCGTACGAAAAATCATCGAATTTAGCAATATTTTGACGTTTATCATCCCCTTTTCCTTAATGTGATTTAAACAAAATATCATCGAATTAGACAATATTTTGCCATTTTTCTACGTTTTTGTGAATTTTCAGTTTATTGGTATTAATTCATATATATACGATAAATATGATGCACACACATAATTCATTAGATAATAACCTTTAATACTTACTTTTACTAATACTTTACTTATTTATTTGTTTCTCGTTTAAATACTGAGTAAGATATTGAAAAGGGGAGAAGTTCGGTTTTTATTGCATATATCGACGTTTCAGCCGGAATAGAGCGGTTTTAGTGTACATCTTCCATCGGTAATATAAACGGAAAATGAGGAACATTTTAGTTAATTCTAATGAAAACACATTGATTCTTATCATTTGCATTGGAAACAACATTGTCATATGTCTTTTCTTGGATCTAAATAATACGAAACCTCGCTCTATGATTCGAAGTTAAAATCCTCAAATATGGTAAAATAGTGACTTTTTTCACGTTTTTCATGTAGTTTGATATTACGTATATATGTTCGTTTTTACCAATATTTCGATACTATTTCATGTATTATCACAATATGTGATTTGGCCTTCAAATCTCAGAATTTCGCATAATATTGCATTTCAAGCAGGTTTTCTTGCATTTTGTTTCGTACGAAAAATCATCGAATTTAGCAATATTTTGACGTTTATCATCCCCTTTTCCTTAATGTGATTTAAACAAAATATCATCGAATTATACAATATTTTGCCGTTTTTCTACGTTTTTGTGAATTTTCATTTTATTGGTATTAATTCATATATATACGATATATATGATGCACACACATAATTCATTAGATTATAACCTTTAATACTCCCTTTTCCATCATTTATTTGTTTCTCGTTTAAATACTGAGTAAGATATTGAAAAGGGGAGAAGTTCGGTTTTTATTGCATATATCGACGTTTCAGCCGGAATAGAGCGGTTTTCTTGTACATCTTCCATCGGTAATATAAACGGAAAATCAGGTACATTTTTGTTTATTCAAATGAAAACTCATTGATTTTTATCATTTGTATTGGAAACAACATTGTCATATGTCTTTTCTTGGATCTAAATAATAGGAAATCTCGCTCTATGATTCGAAGTGAAAATCCTCTAATATGGTAAAATAGTGATTTTTTCATGTTTTTCTTGTAGTTTGATATTACGTATATATATTCGTTTTTACCAATATTTCGATAGTATTTCATGTAGTATCACAATATGTGATTTGGCCTTCAAATCTCAGAATTTCGCATAATATTGCATTTCAAGCAGGTTTTCTTGCATTTTGTTTCGTACGAAAAATCACCGAATTTAGCAGTATTTTGACGTTTATGACATTTGACCCTTTTCCTTAATGTGATTTAAACAAAATATCATCGAATTAGACAATATTTTGCCGTTTTTCTACGTTTTTGTGAATTTTCAGTTCATTTGTATTAATTCATATATATACGATAAATATGATGCACACACAGAATTCATTAGATAATAACCTTTAATACTTCCTTTTCAATCATTTACTTGTTTCTCGTTAAAATACTGAGTAAGATATTGAAAAGGGGAGAAGTTCGGTTTTTATTGCATATATCGACGTTTCAGCCGGAATAGAGCGGTTTTACGTGTACATCTTCCATCGGTAATATAAACGAATAATCAGGAACATTATAGTTAATCTAATGAAAACACATTGATTTTTATCATTTGTATTGGAAACAACATTGTCATATGTCTTTTCTTGGATCTAAATAATACGAAATCTTACTCTATGATTCGAAGTTAAAATCCTCATATATGGTAAAATAGTGACTTTTTTCACGTTTTTCATGTAGTTTGATATTAAGTATATATATTCGTTTTTACAAATATTTCGATACTATTTCATGTATTATCACAATATGTGATTTGGCCTTCAAATCTCAGAATTTCGCATAATATTGCATTTTAAGCAGATTTTCTTGCATTTTGTTTCGTACGAAAAATCATCGAATTTAGCAATATTTTGACGTTTATCATCCCCTTTTCCTTAATGTGATTTAAACAAAATATCATCGAATTAGACAATATTTTGCCGTTTTTCTACGTTTTGTGAATTTTCACTTTATTGGTATTAATTCATATATATACGATAAATATGATGCACACTCATAATTCATTAGATAATAACCTTTAATACTCCCTTTTCAATCATTTACTTGTTTCTCGTTAAAATACTAAGTAAGATATTGAAAAGGAGAGAAGTTCGGTTTTTATTGCATATATCGACGTTTCAGCCGGAATAGAGCGGTTTTACGTGTACATCTTCCATCGGTAATATAAACGAATAATCAGGAACATTACTGTTAATCTAATGAAAACACATTGATTTTTATCATTTGTATTGGAAACAACATTGTCATATGTCTTTTCTTGGATCTAAATAATACGAAATCTCACTCTATGATTCGAAGTTAAAATCCTCAAATATGGTAAAATAGTGAATTTTTTCACGTTTTTCATGTAGTTTGATATTAAGTATATATATTCGTTTTTACCAATATTTCGATACTATTTCATGTATTATCACAATATGTGATTTGGCCTTCAAATCTCAGAATTTCGCATAATATTGCATTTTAAGCAGGTTTTCTTGCATTTTGTTTCGTACGAAAAATCATCGAATTTAGCAATATTTTGACGTTTATCATCCCCTTTTCCTTAATGTGATTTAAACAAAATATCATCGAATTAGACAATATTTTGCCAGTTTTTCTACGTTTTTGTGAATTTTCAGTTTATTGGTATTAATTCATATATATACGATAAATATGATGCACACACATAATTCATTAGATAATAACCTTTAATACTTACTTTTACTAATACTTTACTTATTTATTTGTTTCTCGTTTAAATACTGAGTAAGATATTGAAAAGGGGAGAAGTTCGGTTTTTATTGCATATATCGACGTTTCAGCCGGAATAGAGCGGTTTTAGTGTACATCTTCCATCGGTAATATAAACGGAAAAAGAGGAACATTTTAGTTAATTCTAATGAAAACACATTGATTCTTATCATTTGCATTGGAAACAACATTGTCATATGTCTTTTCTTGGATCTAAATAATACGAAACCTCGCTCTATGATTCGAAGTTAAAATCCTCAAATATGGTAAAATAGTGACTTTTTTCACGTTTTTCATGTAGTTTGATATTAAGTATATATATTCGTTTTTACAAATATTTCGATACTATTTCATGTATTATCACAATATGTGATTTGGCCTTCAAATCTCAGAATTTCGCATAATATTGCATTTTAAGCAGGTTTTCTTGCATTTTGTTTCGTACGAAAAATCACCGAATTTAGCAGTATTTTGACGTTTATCATCCCCTTTTCCTTAATGTGATTTAAACAAAATATCATCGAATTAGACAATATTTTGCCGTTTTTCTACGTTTTTGTGAATTTTCAGTTTATTGGTATTAATTCATATATATACGATAAATATGATGCACACTCATAATTCATTAGATAATAACCTTTAATACTCCCTTTTCAATCATTTACATGTTTCTCGTTAAAATTCTGAGTAAGATATTGAAAAGGGGAGAAGTTCGGTTTTTATTGCATATATCGACGTTTCAGCCGGAATAGAGCGGTTTTACGTGTACATCTTCCATCGGTAATATAAACGGAAAATCAGGAACATTTTAGTTAATCTAATGAAAACACATTGATTTTTATCATTTGTATTGGAAAAACCATTGTCATATCCCTTTTCATGGATCTAAATAATAGGAAATCTCGCTCTATGATTCGAAGTGAAAATCCTCTAATATGGTAAAATAGTGATTTTTTCATGTTTTTCATGTAGTTTGATATTAAGTATATATATTCGTTTTTTATTTATTATTTATATTTCGATACTATTTCATGTAGTATCACAATATGTGATTTGTTCTTCAAATCTCAGAATTTCGCATAATATTGCATTTTAAGCAGGTTTTCTTGGATTTTGTTTCGTACGAAAAATCATCGAATTTAGCAATATTTTGACGTTTATCATCCCCTTTTCCTTAATGTGATTTAAACAAAATATCATCGAATTATACAATATTTTGCCGTTTTTCTACGTTTTAGTGAATTTTCAGTTTATTGGTATTAATTCATATATATACGATAAATATGATGCACACACATAATTCATTAGATTATAACCATTAATACTCCCTTTTCAACCATTTATTTGTTTCTCGTTTAAATACTGAGTAAGATATTGAAAAGGGGAGAAGTTCGGTTTTTATTGCATATATCGACGTTTCAGCCGGATTAGAGCGGTTTTCTTGTACATCTTCCATTGGTAATATAAACGGAAAATCAGGTACATTTTTGTTTATTCAAATGAAAACTCATTGATTTTTATCATTGGAAACAACTTGTATTGGAAACAACATTGTCATACGTCTTTTCTTGGATCTAAATAATACGAAATCTCACTCTATGATTCGAAGTTAAAATCCTCAAATATGGTAAAATAGTGACTTTTTTCACGTTTTTCATGTAGTTTGATATTAAGTATATATATTCGTTTTTACAAATATTTCGATACTATTTCATGTATTATCACAATATGTGATTTGGCCTTCAAATCTCAGAATTTCGCATAATATTGCATTTTAAGCAGGTTTTCTTGCATTTTGTTTCGTACGAAAAATCATCGAATTTAGCAATATTTTGACGTTTATCATCCCCTTTTCCTTAATGTGATTTAAACAAAATATCATCGAATTAGACAATATTTTGCCGTTTTTCTACGTTTTTGTGAATTTTCAGTTCATTGGTATTAATTCATATATATACGATAAATATGATGCACACACAGAATTCATTAGATAATAACCTTTAATACTTCCTTTTCAATCATTTATTTGTTTATCGTTAAAATACTGAGAAAGATATTGAAAAGGGGAGAAGTTCGGTTTTTATTGCATATATCGACGTTTCAGCCGGAATAGAGCGGTTTTCTAGTACATCTTCCATCGGTAATATAAACGGAAAATCAGGAACATTTTAGTAAATCTAATGAAAACACATTGATTTTTATCATTTGTATTGGAAACAACATTGTCATATGTCTTTTCTTGGATCTAAATAATACGAAATCTCACTCTATGATTCGAAGTTAAAATCCTCAAATATGGTAAAATAGTGACTTTTTTCACGTTTTTCATGTAGTTTGATATTACGTATATATGTTCGTTTTTACCAATATTTCGATACTATTTCATGTATTATCACAATATGTGATTTGGCCTTCAAATCTCAGAATTTCGCATAATATTGCATTTCAAGCAGGTTTTCTTGCATTTTGTTTCGTACGAAAAATCATCGAATTTAGCAATATTTTGACGTTTATCATCCCCTTTTCCTTAATGTGATTTAAACAAAATATCATCGAATTATACAATATTTTGCCGTTTTTCTACGTTTTTGTGAATTTTCAGTTTATTGGTATTAATTCATATATATACGATATATATGATGCACACACATAATTCATTAGATTATAACCTTTAATACTCCCTTTTCCATCATTTATTTGTTTCTCGTTTAAATACTGAGTAAGATATTGAAAAGGGGAGAAGTTCGGTTTTTATTGCATATATCGACGTTTCAGCCGGAATAGAGCGGTTTTCTTGTACATCTTCCATCGGTAATATAAACGGAAAATCAGGTACATTTTTGTTTATTCAAATGAAAACTCATTGATTTTTATCATTTGTATTGGAAACAACATTGTCATATGTCTTTTCTTGGATCTAAATAATAGGAAATCTCGCTCTATGATTCGAAGTGAAAATCCTCTAATATGGTAAAATAGTGATTTTTTCATGTTTTTCTTGTAGTTTGATATTACGTATATATATTCGTTTTTACCAATATTTCGATAGTATTTCATGTAGTATCACAATATGTGATTTGGCCTTCAAATCTCAGAATTTCGCATAATATTGCATTTCAAGCAGGTTTTCTTGCATTTTGTTTCGTACGAAAAATCACCGAATTTAGCAGTATTTTGACGTTTATCATCCCCTTTTCCTTAATGTGATTTAAACAAAATATCATCGAATTAGACAATATTTTGCCGTTTTTCTACGTTTTTGTGAATTTTCAGTTTATTGGTATTAATTCATATATATACGATAAATATGATGCACACTCATAATTCATTAGATAATAACCTTTAATATTCCCTTTTCAATCATTTACATGTTTCTCGTTAAAATTCTGAGTAAGATATTGAAAAGGGGAGAAGTTCGGTTTTTATTGCATATATCGACGTTTCAGCCGGAATAGAGCGGTTTTACGTGTACATCTTCCATCGGTAATATAAACGGAAAATCAGGAACATTTTAGTTAATCTAATGAAAACACATTGATTTTTATCATTTGTATTGGAAAAACCATTGTCATATCCCTTTTCATGGATCTAAATAATAGGAAATCTCGCTCTATGATTCGAAGTGAAAATCCTCTAATATGGTAAAATAGTGATTTTTTTCATGTTTTTCATGTAGTTTGATATTAAGTATATATATTCGTTTTTACCAATATTTCGATACTATTTCATGTAGTATCACAATATGTGATTTGTTCTTCAAATCTCAGAATTTCGCATAATATTGCATTTTAAGCAGGTTTTCTTGGATTTTGTTTCGTACGAAAAATCATCGAATTTAGCAATATTTTGACGTTTATCATCCCCTTTTCCTTAATGTGATTTAAACAAAATATCATCGAATTATACAATATTTTGCCGTTTTTCTACGTTTTAGTGAATTTTCAGTTTATTGGTATTAATTCATATATATACGATAAATATGATGCACACACATAATTCATTAGATTATAACCATTAATACTCCCTTTTCAACCATTTATTTGTTTCTCGTTTAAATACTGAGTAAGATATTGAAAAGGGGAGAAGTTCGGTTTTTATTGCATATATCGACGTTTCAGCCGGATTAGAGCGGTTTTCTTGTACATCTTCCATTGGTAATATAAACGGAAAATCAGGTACATTTTAGTTTATTCAAATGAAAACTCATTGATTTTTATCATTGGAAACAACTTGTATTGGAAACAACATTGTCATACGTCTTTTCTTGGATCTAAATAATACGAAATCTCACTCTATGATTCGAAGTTAAAATCCTCAAATATGGTAAAATAGTGACTTTTTCACGTTTTTCATGTAGTTTGATATTAAGTATATATATTCGTTTTTACCAATATTTCGATACTATTTCATGTATTATCACAATATGTGATTTGGCCTTCAAATCTCAGAATTTCGCATAATATTGCATTTTAAGCAGGTTTTCTTGCATTTTGTTTCGTACGAAAAATCATCGAATTTAGCAATATTTTGACGTTTATCATCCCCTTTTCCTTAATGTGATTTAAACAAAATATCATCGAATTAGACAATATTTTGCCGTTTTTCTACGTTTTTGTGAATTTTCAGTTTATTGGTATTAATTCATATATATACGATAAATATGATGCACACACATAATTCATTAGATAATAACCTTTAATACTTACTTTTACTAATACTTTACTTATTTATTTGTTTCTCGTTTAAATACTGAGTAAGATATTGAAAAGGGGAGAAGTTCGGTTTTTATTGCATATATCGACGTTTCAGCCGGAATAGAGCGGTTTTAGTGTACATCTTCCATCGGTAATATAAACGGAAAATGAGGAACATTTTAGTTAATTCTAATGAAAACACATTGATTCTTATCATTTGCATTGGAAACAACATTGTCATATGTCTTTTCTTGGATCTAAATAATACGAAACCTCGCTCTATGATTCGAAGTTAAAATCCTCAAATATGGTAAAATAGTGACTTTTTTCACGTTTTTCATGTAGTTTGATATTAAGTATATATATTCGTTTTTACAAATATTTCGATACTATTTCATGTATTATCACAATATGTGATTTGGCCTTCAAATCTCAGAATTTCGCATAATATTGCATTTAAGCAGGTTTTCTTGCATTTTGTTTCGTACGAAAAATCATCGAATTTAGCAATATTTTGACGTTTATCATCCCCTTTTCCTTAATGTGATTTAAACAAAATATCATCGAATTAGACAATATTTTGCCGTTTTTCTACGTTTTTGTGAATTTTCAGTTCATTTGTATTAATTCATATATATACGATAAATATGATGCACACTCATAATTCATTAGATAATAACCTTTAATACTTCCCTTTTCAATCATTTACTTGTTTCTCGTTAAAATACTGAGTAAGATATTGAAAAGGGGAGAAGTTCGGTTTTTATTGCATATATCGACGTTTCAGCCGGAATAGAGCGGTTTTACGTGTACATCTTCCATCGGTAATATAAACGGAAAATCAGGAACATTTAGTTAATCTAATGAAAACACATTGATTTTTATCATTTGTATTGGAAACAACATTGTCATATGTCTTTTCTTGGATCTAAATAATACGAAATCTCACTCTATGGTTCGAAGTTAAAATCCTCAAATATGGTAAAATAGTGATTTTTTTCACGTTTTTCATGTAGTTTGATATTACGTATATATGTTCGTTTTTACCAATATTTCGATACTATTTCATGTATTATCACAATATGTGATTTGGCCTTCAAATCTCAGAATTTCGCATAATATTGCATTTCAAGCAGGTTTTCTTGCATTTTGTTTCGTACGAAAAATCATCGAATTTAGCAATATTTTGACGTTTATCATCCCCTTTTCCTTAATGTGATTTAAACAAAATATCATCGAATTATACAATATTTTGCCGTTTTTCTACGTTTTAGTGAATTTTCAGTTTATTGGTATTAATTCATATATATACGATAAATATGATGCACACACATAATTCATTAGATTATAACCATTAATACTCCCTTTTCAACCATTTATTTGTTTCTCGTTTAAATACTGAGTAAGATATTGAAAAGGGGAGAAGTTCGGTTTTTATTGCATATATCGACGTTTCAGCCGGAATAGAGCGGTTTTACGTGTACATCTTCCATCGGTAATATAAACGGAAAATCAGGAACATTTTAGTTAATTCTAATGAAAACACATTGATTTTTATCATTTGTATTGGAAACAACATTGTCATATGTCCTTTTCTTGGATCTAAATAATAGGAAATCTCGCTCTATGATTCGAAGTGAAAATCCTCTAATATGGTAAAATAGTGATTTTTTCATGTTTTTCATGTAGTTTGATATTAAGTATATATATTCGTTTTACCAATATTTCGATACTATTTCATGTAGTATCACAATATGTGATTTGTCCTTCAAATCTCAGAATTTCGCATAATATTGCATTTTAAGCAGGTTTTCTTGCATTTTGTTTCGTACGAAAAATCATCGAATTTAGCAATATTTTGACGTTTATCATCCCCTTTTCCTTAATGTGATTTAAACAAAATATCATCGAATTAGACAATATTTTGCCGTTTTTCTACGTTTTTAGTGAATTTTCAGTTTATTGGTATTAATTCATATATATACGATAAATATGATGCACACTCATAATTCATTAGATAATAACCTTTAATACTCCCTTTTCAATCATTTACATTGTTTCTCGTTAAAATTCTGAGTAAGATATTGAAAAGGGGAGAAGTTCGGTTTTTATTGCATATATCGACGTTTCAGCCGGAATAGAGCGGTTTTACGTGTACATCTTCCATCGGTAATATAAACGGAAAATCAGGAACATTTTAGTTAATCTAATGAAAACACATTGATTTTTATCATTTGTATTGGAAACAACCATTGTCATATGTCCTTTTCATTGGATCTAAATAATACGAAATCTCGCTCTATGATTCGAAGTTAAAATCCTCTAAATATGGTAAAATAGTGACTTTTTTCACTGTTTTTCATGTAGTTTGATATTACGTATATATATTCGTTTTTACCAATATTTCGATACTATTTCATGTAGTATCACAATATGTGATTTGGTCTTCAAATCTCAGAATTTCGCATAATATTGCATTTTAAGCAGGTTTTCTTGCATTTTGTTTCGTACGAAAAATCATCGAATTTAGCAATATTTTGACGTTTATCATCCCCTTTTCCTTAATGTGATTTAAACAAAAGTATCATCGAATTAGACAATATTTTGCCGTTTTTCTACGTTTTTGTGAATTTTCAGTTTATTGGTATTAATTCATATATATACGATAAATATGATGCACACACATAATTCATTAGATAATAACCTTTAATACTTCCTTTTACTAATCATTTACTTATTTGTTTCTCGTTTAAATACTGAGTAAGATATTGAAAAGGGGAGAAGTTCGGTTTTTATTGCATATATCGACGTTTCAGCCGGAATAGAGCGGTTTTAGTGTACATCTTCCATCGGTAATATAAACGGAAAATGAGGAACATTTTAGTTAATTCTAATGAAAACACATTGATTTTTATCATTTGTATTGGAAACAACATTGTCATATGTCTTTTCTTGGATCTAAATAATACGAAATCTCACTCTATGATTCGAAGTTAAAATCCTCAAATATGGTAAAATAGTGACTTTTTTCACGTTTTTCATGTAGTTTGATATTACGTATATATGTTCGTTTTTACCAATATTTCGATACTATTTCATGTATTATCACAATATGTGATTTGGCCTTCAAATCTCAGAATTTCGCATAATATTGCATTTCAAGCAGGTTTTCTTGCATTTTGTTTCGTACGAAAAATCATCGAATTTAGCAATATTTTGACGTTTATCATCCCCTTTTCCTTAATGTGATTTAAACAAAATATCATCGAATTATACAATATTTTGCCGTTTTTCTACGTTTTTGTGAATTTTCATTTTATTGGTATTAATTCATATATATACGATATATATGATGCACACTCATAATTCATTAGATAATAACCTTTAATACTCCCTTTTCCATCATTTATTTGTTTCTCGTTTAAATACTGAGTAAGATATTGAAAAGGAGAGAAGTTCGGTTTTTATTGCATATATCGACGTTTCAGCCGGAATAGAGCGGTTTTACGTGTACATCTTCCATCGGTAATATAAACGAATAATCAGGAACATTACAGTTAATCTAATGAAAACACATTGATTTTTATCATTTGTATTGGAAACAACATTGTCATATGTCTTTTCTTGGATCTAAATAATACGAAATCTCACTCTATGATTCGAAGTTAAAATCCTCAAATATGGTAAAATAGTGACTTTTTTCACGTTTTTCATGTAGTTTGATATTAAGTATATATATTCGTTTTTACCAATATTTCGATACTATTTCATGTATTATCACAATATGTGATTTGGCCTTCAAATCTCAGAATTTCGCATAATATTGCATTTTAAGCAGGTTTTCTTGCATTTTGTTTCGTACGAAAAATCATCGAATTTAGCAATATTTTGACGTTTATCATCTCCTTTTCCTTAATGTGATTTAAACAAAATATCATCGAATTAGACAATATTTTGCCATTTTTCTACGTTTTTGTGAATTTTCAGTTTATTGGTATTAATTCATATATATACGATAAATATGATGCACACACATAATTCATTAGATAATAACCTTTAATACTTACTTTTACTAATACTTTACTTATTTATTTGTTTCTCGTTTAAATACTGAGTAAGATATTGAAAAGGGGAGAAGTTCGGTTTTTATTGCATATATCGACGTTTCAGCCGGAATAGAGCGGTTTTCTTGTACATCTTCCATCGGTAATATAAACGGAAAATGAGGAACATTTTAGTTAATTCTAATGAAAACACATTGATTCTTATCATTTGCATTGGAAAGCACTTTGTCATATGTCTTTTCTTGGATCTAAATAATACGAAACCTCGCTCTATGATTCGAAGTTAAAATCCTCAAATTTGGTAAAATAGTGACTTTTTTCAGGTTTTTCGTGTAGTTTGATATTACGTATATATATTCGTTTTTACCAATATTTCGATAGTATTTCATGTAGTATCACAATATGTGATTTGGCCTTCAAATCTCAGAATTTCGCATAATATTGCATTTCAAGCAGGTTTTCTTGCATTTTGTTTCGTACGAAAAATCACCGAATTTAGCAGTATTTTGACGTTTATCATCCCCTTTTCCTTAATGTGATTTAAACAAAATATCATCGAATTAGACAATATTTTGCAGTATTTCTACGTTTTTGTGAATTTTCAGTTTATTGGTATTAATTCATATATATACGATAAATATGATGCACACTCATAATTCATTAGATAATAACCTTTAATACTCCCTTTCAATCATTTACTTGTTTCTCGTTAAAATACTGAGTAAGATATTGAAAAGGGGAGAACTTCGGTTTTTATTGCATATATCGACGTTTCAGCCGGAATAGAGCGGTTTTACGTGTACATCTTCCTTCGGTAATATAAACGAATAATCAGGAACATTATAGTTAATCTAATGAAAACACATTGATTTTTATCATTTGTATTGGAAACAACATTGGCATATGTCTTTTCTTGGATCTAAATAATACGAAATCTCACTCTATGATTCGAAGTTAAAATCCTCAAATATGGTAAAATAGTGACTTTTTTCACGTTTTTCATGTAGTTTGATATTACGTATATATGTTCGTTTTTACCAATATTTCGATACTATTTCATGTATTATCACAATATGTGATTTGGCCTTCAAATCTCAGAATTTCGCATAATATTGCATTTCAAGCAGGTTTTCTTGCATTTTGTTTCGTACGAAAAATCATCGAATTTAGCAATATTTTGACGTTTATCATCCCCTTTTCCTTAATGTGATTTAAACAAAATATCATCGAATTAGATCAATATTTTGCCGTTTTTCTACGTTTTTGTGAATTTTCAGTTCATTGGTATTAATTCATATATATACGATAAATATGATGCACACACAGAATTCATTAGATAATAACCTTTAATACTTCCTTTTCAATCATTTATTTGTTTATCGTTAAAATACTGAGAAAGATATTGAAAAGGGGAGAAGTTCGGTTTTTATTGCATATATCGACGTTTCAGCCGGAATAGAGCGGTTTTCTAGTACATCTTCCATCGGTAATATAAACGGAAAATCAGGAACATTTTAGTAAATCTAATGAAAACACATTGATTTTTATCATTTGTATTGGAAACAACATTGTCATATGTCTTTTCTTGGATCTAAATAATACGAAATCTCACTCTATGATTCGAAGTTAAAATCCTCAAATATGGTTAAATAGTGACTTTTTTCACGTTTTTCATGTAGTTTGATATTACGTATATATGTTCGTTTTTACCAATATTTCGATACTATTTCATGTATTATCACAATATGTGATTTGGCCTTCAAATCTCAGAATTTCGCATAATATTGCATTTCAAGCAGGTTTTCTTGCATTTTGTTTCGTACGAAAAATCATCGAATTTAGCAATATTTTGACGTTTATCATCCCCTTTTCCTTAATGTGATTTAAACAAAATATCATCGAATTATACAATATTTTGCCGTTTTTCTACGTTTTTGTGAATTTTCAGTTTATTGGTATTAATTCATATATATACGATATATATGATGCACACACATAATTCATTAGATTATAACCTTTAATACTCCCTTTTCCATCATTTATTTGTTTCTCGTTTAAATACTGAGTAAGATATTGAAAAGGGGAGAAGTTCGGTTTTTATTGCATATATCGACGTTTCAGCCGGAATAGAGCGGTTTTCTTGTACATCTTCCATCGGTAATATAAACGGAAAATCAGGTACATTTTTGTTTATTCAAATGAAAACTCATTGATTTTTATCATTTGTATTGGAAACAACATTGTCATATGTCTTTTCTTGGATCTAAATAATAGGAAATCTCGCTCTATGATTCGAAGTGAAAATCCTCTAATATGGTAAAATAGTGATTTTTTCATGTTTTTCTTGTAGTTTGATATTACGTATATATATTCGTTTTTACCAATATTTCGATAGTATTTCATGTAGTATCACAATATGTGATTTGGCCTTCAAATCTCAGAATTTCGCATAATATTGCATTTCAAGCAGGTTTTCTTGGATTTTGTTTCGTACGAAAAATCATCGAATTTAGCAATATTTTGACGTTTATCATCCCCTTTTCCTTAATGTGATTTAAACAAAATATCATCGAATTATACAATATTTTGCCGTTTTTCTACGTTTTAGTGAATTTTCAGTTTATTGGTATTAATTCATATATATACGATAAATATGATGCACACACATAATTCATTAGATTAATAACCATTAATACTCCCTTTTCAATCATTTACATTGTTTCTCGTTTAAATACTGAGTAAGATATTGAAAAGGGGAGAAGTTCGGTTTTTATTGCATATATCGACGTTTCAGCCGGAATAGAGCGGTTTTACGTGTACATCTTCCATCGGTAATATAAACGGAAAATCAGGAACATTTTAGTTAATCTAATGAAAACACATTGATTTTTATCATTTGTATTGGAAAAACCATTGTCATATCCCTTTTCATGGATCTAAATAATAGGAAATCTCGCCCTATGATTCGAAGTGAAAATCCTCTAATATGGTAAAATAGTGATTTTTTTCATGTTTTTCATGTAGTTTGATATTAAGTATATATATTCGTTTTTACCAATATTTCGATACTATTTCATGTAGTATCACAATATGTGATTTGTTCTTCAAATCTCAGAATTTCGCATAATATTGCATTTTAAGCAGGTTTTCTTGGATTTTGTTTCGTACGAAAAATCATCGAATTTAGCAATATTTTGACGTTTATCATCCCCTTTTCCTTAATGTGATTTAAACAAAATATCATCGAATTATACAATATTTTGCCGTTTTTCTACGTTTTAGTGAATTTTCAGTTTATTGGTATTAATTCATATATATACGATAAATATGATGCACACACATAATTCATTAGATTATAACCATTAATACTCCCTTTTCAACCATTTATTTGTTTCTCGTTTAAATACTGAGTAAGATATTGAAAACGGGAGAAGTTCGGTTTTTATTGCATATATCGACGTTTCAGCCGGATTAGAGCGGTTTTCTTGTACATCTTCCATTGGTAATATAAACGGAAAATCAGGTACATTTTTGTTTATTCAAATGAAAACTCATTGATTTTTATCATTGGAAACAACTTGTATTGGAAACAACATTGTCAAACAACATTGTCATTGTCATGGTTTTCTTGGATCTAAATAATACGAAATCTCACTCTATGATTCGAAGTTAAAATCCTCAAATATGGTAAAATAGTGACTTTTTCACGTTTTTCATGTAGTTTGATATTAAGTATATATATTCGTTTTTACCAATATTTCGATACTATTTCATGTATTATCACAATATGTGATTTGGCCTTCAAATCTCAGAATTTCGCATAATATTGCATTTTAAGCAGGTTTTCTTGCATTTTGTTTCGTACGAAAAATCATCGAATTTAGCAATATTTTGACGTTTATCATCCCCTTTTCCTTAATGTGATTTAAACAAAGTATCATCGAATTAGACAATATTTTGCCGTTTTTCTACGTTTTTGTGAATTTTCAGTTTATTGGTATTAATTCATATATATACGATAAATATGATGCACACACATAATTCATTAGATAATAACCTTTAATACTTACTTTTACTAATACTTTACTTATTTATTTGTTTCTCGTTTAAATACTGAGTAAGATATTGAAAAGGGGAGAAGTTCGGTTTTTATTGCATATATCGACGTTTCAGCCGGAATAGAGCGGTTTTAGTGTACATCTTCCATCGGTAATATAAACGGAAAATGAGGAACATTTTAGTTAATTCTAATGAAAACACATTGATTCTTATCATTTGCATTGGAAACAACATTGTCATATGTCTTTTCTTGGATCTAAATAATACGAAACCTCGCTCTATGATTCGAAGTTAAAATCCTCAAATATGGTAAAATAGTGACTTTTTTCACGTTTTTCATGTAGTTTGATATTAAGTATATATATTCGTTTTTACAAATATTTCGATACTATTTCATGTATTATCACAATATGTGATTTGGCCTTCAAATCTCAGAATTTCGCATAATATTGCATTTTAAGCAGGTTTTCTTGCATTTTGTTTCGTACGAAAAATCATCGAATTTAGCAATATTTTGACGTTTATCATCCCCTTTTCCTTAATGTGATTTAAACAAAATATCATCGAATTAGACAATATTTTGCCGTTTTTCTACGTTTTTATGAATTTTCAGTTTATTGGTATTAATTCATATATATACGATATATATGATGCACACACATAATTCATTAGATTACTAACCTTTAATACTTCCCTTTTCCATACTTATTTATTTGTTTCTCGTTTAAATACTGAGTAAGATATTGAAAAGGGGAGAAGTTCGGTTTTTATTGCATATATCGACGTTTCAGCCGGAATAGAGCGGTTTTCTTGTACATCTTCCATCGGTAATATAAACGGAAAATGAGGAACATTTTAGTTAATTCTAATGAAAACACATTGATTCTTATCATTTGCATTGGAAACAACATTGTCATATGTCTTTTCTTGGATCTAAATAATACGAAACCTTGCTCTATGATTCGAAGTTAAAATCCTCAAATTTGGTAAAATAGTGACTTTTTTCAGGTTTTTCATGTAGTTTGATATTACGTATATATATTCGTTTTTACCAATATTTCGATACTATATCATGTAGTATCACAATATGTGATTTGTTCTTCAAATCTCAGAATTTCGCATAATATTGCATTTTAAGCAGGTTTTCTTGGATTTTGTTTCGTACGATAAATCATCGAATTTAGCAATATTTCTCGTTTAAATACTGAGTAAGATATTGAAAAGGGGAGAAGTTCGGTTTTTATTGCATATATCGACGTTTCAGCCGGAATAGAGCGGTTTTATTGTACATCTTCCATCGGTAATATAAACGGAAAATCAGGTACATTTTTGTTTATTCAAATGAAAACTCATTGATTTTTATCATTTGTATTGGAAACAACATTGTCATATGTCTTTTCTTGGATCTAAATAATAGGAAATCTCGCTCTATTATTCGAAGTGAAAATCCTCTAATATGGTAAAATAGTGATTTTTTTCATGTTTTTCTTGTAGTTTGATATTTCGTATATATGTTCGTTTTTACCAATATTTCGATAGTATTTCATGTAGTATCACAATATGTGATTTGGCCTTCAAATCTCAGAATTTCGCATAATATTGCATTTTAAGCAGGTTTTCTTGCATTTTGTTTCGTACGAAAAATCATCGAATTTAGCAATATTTTGACGTTTATCATCCCCTTTTCCTTAATGTGATTTAAACAAAATATCATCGAATTAGACAATATTTTGCCGTTTTTCTACGTTTTTGTGAATTTTCAGTTTATTGGTATTAATTCATATATATACGATGAATATGATGCACACACATAATTCATTAGATACTTACCTTTAATACTTACTTTTACTAATACTTTACTTATTTATTTGTTTCTCGTTTAAATACTGAGTAAGATATTGAAAAGGGGAGAAGTTCGGTTTTTATTGCATATATCGACGTTTCAGCCGGAATAGAGCGGTTTTCTTGTACATCTTCCATCGGTAATATAAACGGAAAATGAGGAACATTTTAGTTAATTCTAATGAAAACACATTGATTCTTATCATTTGCATTGGAAACAACATTGTCATATGTCTTTTCTTGGATCTAAATAATACGAAACCTTGCTCTATGATTCGAAGTTAAAATCCTCAAATTTGGTAAAATAGTGACTTTTTTCAGGTTTTTCATGTAGTTTGATATTACGTATATATATTCGTTTTTACCAATATTTCGATACTATTTCATGTAGTATCACAATATGTGATTTGTTCTTCAAATCTCAGAATTTCGCATAATATTGCATTTTAAGCAGGTTTTCTTGGATTTTGTTTCGTACGAAAAATCATCGAATTTAGCAATATTTTGACGTTTATCATCCCCTTTTCCTTAATGTGATTTAAACAAAATATCATCGAATTATACAATATTTTGCCGTTTTTCTACGTTTTTGTGAATTTTCAATTTATTGGTATTAATTCATATATATACGATAAATATGATGCACACACATAATTCATTAGATTATAACCATTAATACTCCCTTTTCAATCATTTATTTGTTTCTCGTTTAAATACTGAGTAAGATATTGAAAAGGGGAGAAGTTCGGTTTTTATTGCATATATCGACGTTTCAGCCGGATTAGAGCGGTTTTCTTGTACATCTTCCATTGGTAATATAAACGGAAAATCAGGTACATTTTTGTTTATTCAAATGAAAACTCATTGATTTTTATCATTGGAAACAACTTTTATTGGAAACAACATTGTCATACGTCTTTTCTTGGATCTAAATAATACGAAATCTCACTCTATGATTCGAAGTTAAAATCCTCAAATATGGTAAAATAGTGACTTTTTTCACGTTTTTCATGTAGTTTGATATTAAGTATATATATTCGTTTTTACCAATATTTCGATACTATTTCATGTATTATCACAATATATGATTTGGCCTTCAAATCTCAGAATTTCGCATAATATTGCATTTTAAGCAGGTTTTCTTGCATTTTGTTTCGTACGAAAAATCATCGAATTTAGCAATATTTTGACGTTTATCATTCCCTTTTCCTTAATGTGATTTAAATAAAGTATCATCGAATTAGACAATATTTTGCCGTTTTTCTACGTTTTTGTGAATTTTCAGTTTATTGGTATTAATTCATATATATACGATAAATATGATGCACACACATAATTCATTAGATAATAACCTTTAATACTTACTTTTACTAATACTTTACTTATTTATTTGTTTCTCGTTTAAATACTGAGTAAGATATTGAAAAGGGAAGAAGTTCGGTTTTTATTGCATATATCGACGTTTCAGCCGGAATAGAGCGGTTTTAGTGTACATCTTCCATCGGTAATATAAACGGAAAATGAGGAACATTTTAGTTAATTCTAATGAAAACACATTGATTCTTATCATTTGCATTGGAAACAACATTGTCATATGTCTTTTCTTGGATCTAAATAATACGAAACCTCGCTCTATGATTCGAAGTTAAAATCCTCAAATATGGTAAAATAGTGATTTTTTCATGTTTTTCTTATAGTTTGATATTTCGTATATATGTTCGTTTTTACCAATATTTCGATAGTATTTCATGTAGTATCACAATATGTGATTTGGCCTTCAAATCTCAGAATTTCGCATAATATTGCATTTTAAGCAGGTTTTCTTGCATTTTGTTTCGTACGAAAAATCATCGAATTTAGCAATATTTTGACGTTTATCATCCCCTTTTCCTTAATGTGATTTAAATAAAGTATCATCGAATTAGACAATATTTTGCCGTTTTTCTACGTTTTTGTGAATTTTCAGTTTATTGGTATTAATTCATATATATACGATAAATATGATGCACACACATAATTCATTAGATAATAACCTTTAATACTTACTTTTACTAATACTTTACTTATTTATTTGTTTCTCGTTTAAATACTGAGTAAGATATTGAAAAGGGAAGAAGTTCGGTTTTTATTGCATATATCGACGTTTCAGCCGGAATAGAGCGGTTTTAGTGTACATCTTCCATCGGTAATATAAACGGAAAATGAGGAACATTTTAGTTAATTCTAATGAAAACACATTGATTCTTATCATTTGCATTGGAAACAACATTGTCATATGTCTTTTCTTGGATCTAAATAATACGAAACCTCGCTCTATGATTCGAAGTTAAAATCCTCAAATATGGTAAAATAGTGATTTTTTCATGTTTTTCTTGTAGTTTGATATTTCGTATATATGTTCGTTTTTACCAATATTTCGATAGTATTTCATGTAGTATCACAATATGTGATTTGGCCTTCAAATCTCAGAATTTCGCATAATATTGCATTTTAAGCAGGTTTTCTTGCATTTTGTTTCGTACGAAAAATCATCGAATTTAGCAATATTTTGACGTTTATCATCCCCTTTTCCTTAATGTGATTTAAACAAAATATCATCGAATTAGACAATATTTTGCCGTTTTTCTACGTTTTTGTGAATTTTCAGTTTATTGGTATTAATTCATATATATACGATGAATATGATGCACACACATAATTCATTAGATACTTACCTTTAATACTTACTTTTACTAATACTTTACTTATTTATTTGTTTCTCGTTTAAATACTGAGTAAGATATTGAAAAGGGGAGAAGTTCGGTTTTTATTGCATATATCGACGTTTCAGCCGGAATAGAGCGGTTTTCTTGTACATCTTCCATCGGTAATATAAACGGAAAATGAGGAACATTTTAGTTAATTCTAATGAAAACACATTGATTCTTATCATTTGCATTGGAAACAACATTGTCATATGTCTTTTCTTGGATCTAAATAATACGAAACCTTGCTCTATGATTCGAAGTTAAAATCCTCAAATTTGGTAAAATAGTGACTTTTTTCAGGTTTTTCATGTAGTTTGATGAAAACTACATATTGTGATACTACATGAAATACTATCGAAATATTGGTAAAAACGAACATATATACGAAATATCAAACTACAAGAAAAACATGAAAAAAATCACTATTTTACCATATTAGAGGATTTTCACTTCGAATAATAGAGCGAGATTTCCTATTATTTAGATCCAAGAAAAGACATATGACAATGTTGTTTCCAATACAAATGATAAAAATCAATGAGTTTTCATTTGAATAAACAAAAATGTACCTGATTTTCCGTTTATATTACCGATGGAAGATGTACAAGAAAACCGCTCTATTCCGGCTGAAACGTCGATATATGCAATAAAAACCGAACTTCTCCCATTTTCAATATCTTACTCAGTATTTAAACGAGAAATATTGCTAAATTCGATGATTTTTCGTACGAAACAAAATCCAAGAAAACCTGCTTAAAATGCAATATTATGCGAAATTCTGAGATTTGAAGAACAAATCACATATTGTGATACTACATGAAATAGTATCGAAATATTGGTAAAAACGAATATATATACGTAATATCAAACTACATGAAAAACCTGAAAAAAGTCACTATTTTACCAAATTTGAGGATTTTAACTTCGAATCATAGAGCAAGGTTTCGTATTATTTAGATCCAAGAAAAGACATATGACAATGTTGTTTCCAATGCAAATGATAAGAATCAATGTGTTTTCATTAGAATTAACTAAAATGTTCCTCATTTTCCGTTTATATTACCGATGGAAGATGTACAAGAAAACCGCTCTATTCCGGCTGAAACGTCGATATATGCAATAAAAACCGAACTTCTCCCCTTTTCAATATCTTACTCAGTATTTAAACGAGAAACAAATAAATAAGTAAAGTATTAGTAAAAGTAAGTATTAAAGGTAAGTATCTAATGAATTATGTGTGTGCATCATATTCATCGTATATATATGAATTAATACCAATAAACTGAAAATTCACAAAAACGTAGAAAAACGGCAAAATATTGTCTAATTCGATGATATTTTGTTTAAATCACATTAAGGAAAAGGGGATGATAAACGTCAAAATATTGCTAAATTCGATGATTTTTCGTACGAAACAAAATGCAAGAAAACCTGCTTAAAATGCAATATTATGCGAAATTCTGAGATTTGAAGGCCAAATCACATATTGTGATACTACATGAAATACTATCGAAATATTGGTAAAAACGAACATATATACGAAATATCAAACTACAAGAAAAACATGAAAAAATCACTATTTTACCATATTTGAGGATTTTAACTTCGAATCATAGAGCGAGGTTTCGTATTATTTAGATCCAAGAAAAGACATATGACAATGTTGTTTCCAATGCAAATGATAAGAATCAATGTGTTTTCATTAGAATTAACTAAAATGTTCCTCATTTTCCGTTTATATTACCGATGGAAGATGTACACTAAAACCGCTCTATTCCGGCTGAAACGTCGATATATGCAATAAAAACCGAACTTCTTCCCTTTTCAATATCTTACTCAGTATTTAAACGAGAAACAAATAAATAAGTAAAGTATTAGTAAAAGTAAGTATTAAAGGTTATTATCTAATGAATTATGTGTGTGCATCATATTTATCGTATATATATGAATTAATACCAATAAACTGAAAATTCACAAAAACGTAGAAAAACGGCAAAATATTGTCTAATTCGATGATACTTTATTTAAATCACATTAAGGAAAAGGGGATGATAAACGTCAAAATATTGCTAAATTCGATGATTTTTCGTACGAAACAAAATGCAAGAAAACCTGCTTAAAATGCAATATTATGCGAAATTCTGAGATTTGAAGGCCAAATCATATATTGTGATAATACATGAAATAGTATCGAAATATTGGTAAAAACGAATATATATACTTAATATCAAACTACATGAAAAACGTGAAAAAAGTCACTATTTTACCATATTTGAGGATTTTAACTTCGAATCATAGAGTGAGATTTCGTATTATTTAGATCCAAGAAAAGACGTATGACAATGTTGTTTCCAATAAAAGTTGTTTCCAATGATAAAAATCAATGAGTTTTCATTTGAATAAACAAAAATGTACCTGATTTTCCGTTTATATTACCAATGGAAGATGTACAAGAAAACCGCTCTAATCCGGCTGAAACGTCGATATATGCAATAAAAACCGAACTTCTCCCCTTTTCAATATCTTACTCAGTATTTAAACGAGAAACAAATAAATGATTGAAAAGGGAGTATTAATGGTTATAATCTAATGAATTATGTGTGTGCATCATATTTATCGTATATATATGAATTAATACCAATAAACTGAAAATTCACAAAAACGTAGAAAAACGGCAAAATATTGTATAATTCGATGATATTTTGTTTAAATCACATTAAGGAAAAGGGGATGATAAACGTCAAAATATTGCTAAATTCGATGATTTTTCGTACGAAACAAAATCCAAGAAAACCTGCTTAAAATGCAATATTATGCGAAATTCTGAGATTTGAAGAACAAATCACATATTGTGATACTACATGAAATAGTATCGAAATATTGGTAAAAACGAATATATATACGTAATATCAAACTACATGAAAAACCTGAAAAAAGTCACTATTTTACCAAATTTGAGGATTTTAACTTCGAATCATAGAGCAAGGTTTCGTATTATTTAGATCCAAGAAAAGACATATGACAATGTTGTTTCCAATGCAAATGATAAGAATCAATGTGTTTTCATTAGAATTAACTAAAATGTTCCTCATTTTCCGTTTATATTACCGATGGAAGATGTACAAGAAAACCGCTCTATTCCGGCTGAAACGTCGATATATGCAATAAAAACCGAACTTCTCCCCTTTTCAATATCTTACTCAGTATTTAAACGAGAAACAAATAAATAAGTAAAGTATTAGTAAAAGTAAGTATTAAAGGTAAGTATCTAATGAATTATGTGTGTGCATCATATTCATCGTATATATATGAATTAATACCAATAAACTGAAAATTCACAAAAACGTAGAAAAACGGCAAAATATTGTCTAATTCGATGATATTTTGTTTAAATCACATTAAGGAAAAGGGGATGATAAACGTCAAAATATTGCTAAATTCGATGATTTTTCGTACGAAACAAAATGCAAGAAAACCTGCTTAAAATGCAATATTATGCGAAATTCTGAGATTTGAAGGCCAAATCACATATTGTGATACTACATGAAATACTATCGAAATATTGGTAAAAACGAACATATATACGAAATATCAAACTACAAGAAAAACATGAAAAAAATCACTATTTTACCATATTAGAGGATTTTCACTTCGAATAATAGAGCGAGATTTCCTATTATTTAGATCCAAGAAAAGACATATGACAATGTTGTTTCCAATACAAATGATAAAAATCAATGAGTTTTCATTTGAATAAACAAAAATGTACCTGATTTTCCGTTTATATTACCGATGGAAGATGTACAATAAAACCGCTCTATTCCGGCTGAACCGTCGATATATGCAATAAAAACCGAACTTCTCCCCTTTTCAATATCTTACTCAGTATTTAAACGAGAAATATTGCTAAATTCGATGATTTATCGTACGAAACAAAATCCAAGAAAACCTGCTTAAAATGCAATATTATGCGAAATTCTGAGATTTGAAGAACAAATCACATATTGTGATACTACATGATATAGTATCGAAATATTGGTAAAAACGAATATATATACGTAATATCAAACTACATGAAAAACCTGAAAAAAGTCACTATTTTACCAAATTTGAGGATTTTAACTTCGAATCATAGAGCAAGGTTTCGTATTATTTAGATCCAAGAAAAGACATATGACAATGTTGTTTCCAATGCAAATGATAAGAATCATTGTGTTTTCATTAGAATTAACTAAAATGTTCCTCATTTTCCGTTTATATTACCGATGGAAGATGTACAAGAAAACCGCTCTATTCCGGCTGAAACGTCGATATATGCAATAAAAACCGAACTTCTCCCCTTTTCAATATCTTACTCAGTATTTAAACGAGAAACAAATAAATAAGTAAAGTATTAGTAAAAGTAAGTATTAAAGGTAAGTATCTAATGAATTATGTGTGTGCATCATATTCATCGTATATATATGAATTAATACCAATAAACTGAAAATTCACAAAAACGTAGAAAAACGGCAAAATATTGTCTAATTCGATGATATTTTGTTTAAATCACATTAAGGAAAAGGGGATGATAAACGTCAAAATATTGCTAAATTCGATGATTTTTCGTACGAAACAAAATGCAAGAAAACCTGCTTAAAATGCAATATTATGCGAAATTCTGAGATTTGAAGGCCAAATCACATATTGTGATACTACATGAAATACTATCGAAATATTGGTAAAAACGAACATATATACGAAATATCAAACTACAAGAAAAACATGAAAAAAATCACTATTTTACCATATTAGAGGATTTTCACTTCGAATAATAGAGCGAGATTTCCTATTATTTAGATCCAAGAAAAGACATATGACAATAATGTTTCCAATACAAATGATAAAAATCAATGAGTTTTCATTTGAATAAACAAAAATGTACCTGATTTTCCGTTTATATTACCGATGGAAGATGTACAATAAAACCGCTCTATTCCGGCTGAAACGTCGATATATGCAATAAAAACCGAACTTCTCCCCTTTTCAATATCTTACTCAGTATTTAAACGAGAAATATTGCTAAATTCGATGATTTTTCGTACGAAACAAAATCCAAGAAAACCTGCTTAAAATGCAATATTATGCGAAATTCTGAGATTTGAAGAACAAATCACATATTGTGATACTACATGAAATAGTATTGAAATATTGGTAAAAACGAATATATATACGTAATATCAAACTACATGAAAAACCTGAAAAAAGTCACTATTTTACCAAATTTGAGGATTTTAACTTCGAATCATAGAGCAAGGTTTCGTATTATTTAGATCCAAGAAAAGACATATGACAATGTTGTTTCCAATGCAAATGATAAGAATCAATGTGTTTTCATTAGAATTAACTAAAATGTTCCTCATTTTCCGTTTATATTACCGATGGAAGATGTACAAGAAAACCGCTCTATTCCGGCTGAAACGTCGATATATGCAATAAAAACCGAACTTCTCCCCTTTTCAATATCTTACTCAGTATTTAAACGAGAAACAAATAAATAAGTAAAGTATTAGTAAAAGTAAGTATTAAAGGTAAGTATCTAATGAATTATGTGTGTGCATCATATTCATCGTATATATATGAATTAATACCAATAAACTGAAAATTCACAAAAACGTAGAAAAACGGCAAAATATTGTCTAATTCGATGATATTTTGTTTAAATCACATTAAGGAAAAGGGGATGATAAACGTCAAAATATTGCTAAATTCGATGATTTTTCGTACGAAACAAAATGCAAGAAAACCTGCTTAAAATGCAATATTATGCAAAATTCTGAGATTTGAAGGCCAAATCACATATTGTGATACTACATGAAATACTATCGAAATATTGGTAAAAACGAACATATATACGAAATATCAAACTACAAGAAAAACATGAAAAAATCACTATTTTACCATATTAGAGGATTTTCACTTCGAATAATAGAGCGAGATTTCCTATTATTTAGATCCAAGAAAAGACATATGACAATGTTGTTTCCAATACAAATGATAAAAATCAATGAGTTTTCATTTGAATAAACAAAAATGTACCTGATTTTCCGTTTATATTACCGATGGAAGATGTACAAGAAAACCGCTCTATTCCGGCTGAAACGTCGATATATGCAATAAAAACCGAACTTCTCCCCTTTTCAATATCTTACTCAGTATTTAAACGAGAAATATTGCTAAATTCGATGATTTTTCGTACGAAACAAAATCCAAGAAAACCTGCTTAAAATGCAATATTATGCGAAATTCTGAGATTTGAAGAACAAATCACATATTGTGATACTACATGAAATACTATCGAAATATTGGTAAAAACGAATATATATACGTAATATCAAACTACATGAAAAACGTGAAAAAAGTCACTATTTTACCAAATTTGAGGATTTTAACTTCGAATCATAGAGCAAGGTTTCGTATTATTTAGATCCAAGAAAAGACATATGACAATGTTGTTTCCAATGCAAATGATAAGAATCAATGTGTTTTCATTAGAATTAACTAAAATGTTCCTCATTTTCCGTTTATATTACCGATGGAAGATGTACAAGAAAACCGCTCTATTCCGGCTGAAACGTCGATATATGCAATAAAAACCGAACTTCTCCCCTTTTCAATATCTTACTCAGTATTTAAACGAGAAACAAATAAATAAGTAAAGTATTAGTAAAAGTAAGTATTAAAGGTAAGTATCTAATGAATTATGTGTGTGCATCATATTCATCGTATATATATGAATTAATACCAATAAACTGAAAATTCACAAAAACGTAGAAAAACGGCAAAATATTGTCTAATTCGATGATATTTTGTTTAAATCACATTAAGGAAAAGGGGATGATAAACGTCAAAATATTGCTAAATTCGATGATTTTTCGTACGAAACAAAATGCAAGAAAACCTGCTTAAAATGCAATATTATGCAAAATTCTGAGATTTGAAGGCCAAATCACATATTGTGATACTACATGAAATACTATCGAAATATTGGTAAAAACGAACATATATACGAAATATCAAACTACAAGAAAAACATGAAAAAATCACTATTTTACCATATTAGAGGATTTTCACTTCGAATAATAGAGCGAGATTTCCTATTATTTAGATCCAAGAAAAGACATATGACAATGTTGTTTCCAATACAAATGATAAAAATCAATGAGTTTTCATTTGAATAAACAAAAATGTACCTGATTTTCCGTTTATATTACCGATGGAAGATGTACAAGAAAACCGCTCTATTCCGGCTGAAACGTCGATATATGCAATAAAAACCGAACTTCTCCCCTTTTCAATATCTTACTCAGTATTTAAACGAGAAATATTGCTAAATTCGATGATTTTTCGTACGAAACAAAATCCAAGAAAACCTGCTTAAAATGAAATATTATGCGAAATTCTGAGATTTGAAGAACAAATCACATATTGTGATACTACATGAAATACTATCGAAATATTGGTAAAAACGAATATATATACGTAATATCAAACTACATGAAAAACCTGAAAAAAGTCACTATTTTACCAAATTTGAGGATTTTAACTTCGAATCATAGAGCAAGGTTTCGTATTATTTAGATCCAAGAAAAGACATATGACAATGTTGTTTCCAATGCAAATGATAAGAATCAATGTGTTTTCATTAGAATTAACTAAAATGTTCCTCATTTTCCGTTTATATTACCGATGGAAGATGTACAAGAAAACCGCTCTATTCCGGCTGAAACGTCGATATATGCAATAAAAACCGAACTTCTCCCCTTTTCAATATCTTACTCAGTATTTAAAAGAGAAACAAATAAATAAGTAAAGTATTAGTAAAAGTAAGTATTAAAGGTAAGTATCTAATGAATTATGTGTGTGCATCATATTCATCGTATATATATGAATTAATACCAATAAACTGAAAATTCACAAAAACGTAGAAGAACGGCAAAATATTGTCTAATTCGATGATACATCGAACATTTTGTTTAAATCACATTAAGGAAAAGGGGATAATAAACGTCAAAATATTGCTAAATTCGATGATTTTTCGTACGAAACAAAATGCAAGAAAACCTGCTTAAAATGCAATATTATGCGAAATTCTGAGATTTGAAGGCCAAATCACATATTGTGATACTACATGAAATACTATCGAAATATTGGTAAAAACGAACATATATACGAAATATCAAACTACAAGAAAAACATGAAAAAAATCACTATTTTACCATATTAGAGGATTTTCACTTCGAATAATAGAGCGAGATTTCCTATTATTTAGATCCAAGAAAAGACATATGACAATGTTGTTTCCAATACAAATGATAAAAATCAATGAGTTTTCATTTGAATAAACAAAAATGTACCTGATTTTCCGTTTATATTACCGATGGAAGATGTACAAGAAAACCGCTCTATTCCGGCTGAAACGTCGATATATGCAATAAAAACCGAACTTCTCCCCTTTTCAATATCTTACTCAGTATTTAAACGAGAAACAAATAAATGATGGAAAAGGGAGTATTAAAGGTTATAATCTAATGAATTATGTGTGTGCATCATATTTATCGTATATATATGAATTAGTACCAATAAACTGAAAATTCACAAAAACGTAGAAAAACGGCAAAATATTGTCTAATTCGATGATATTTTGTTTAAATCACATTAAGGAAAAGGGGATGATAAACGTCAAAATACTGCTAAATTCGATGATTTTTCGTACGAAACAAAATGCAAGAAAACCTGCTTGAAATGCAATATTATGCGAAATTCTGAGATTTGAAGGCCAAATCACATATTGTGATACTACATGAAATACTATCGAAATATTGGTAAAAACGAATATATATACGTAATATCAAACTACACGAAAAACCTGAAAAAAGTCACTATTTTACCAAATTTGAGGATTTTAACTTCGAATCATAGAGCGAGGTTTCGTATTATTTAGATCCAAGAAAAGACATATGACAATGTTGTTTCCAATGCAAATGATAAGAATCAATGTGTTTTCATTAGAATTAACTAAAATGTTCCTCATTTTCCGTTTATATTACCGATGGAAGATGTACAAGAAAACCGCTCTATTCCGGCTGAAACGTCGATATATGCAATAAAAACCGAACTTCTCCCCTTTTCAATATCTTACTCAGTATTTAAACGAGAAACAAATAAATAAGTAAAGTATTAGTAAAAGTAAGTATTAAAGGTTATTATCTAATGAATTATGTGTGTGCATCATATTTATCGTATATATATGAATTAATACCAATAAACTGAAAATTCACAAAAACGTAGAAAAACGGCAAAATATTGTCTAATTCGATGATATTTTGTTTAAATCACATTAAGGAAAAGGGGATGATAAACGTCAAAATATTGCTAAATTCGATGATTTTTCGTACGAAACAAAATGCAAGAAAACCTGCTTAAAATGCAATATTATGCGAAATTCTGAGATTTGAAGGCCAAATCACATATTGTGATAATACATGAAATAGTATCGAAATATTGGTAAAAACGAATATATATACTTAATATCAAACTACATGAAAAACGTGAAAAAAGTCACTATTTTACCATATTTGAGGATTTTAACTTCGAATCATAGAGTGAGATTTCGTATTATTTAGATCCAAGAAAAGACATATGACAATGTTGTTTCCAATACAAATGATAAAAATCAATGTGTTTTCATTAGATTAACTATAATGTTCCTGATTATTCGTTTATTTTACCGATGGAAGATGTACACGTAAAACCGCTCTATTCCGGCTGAAACGTCGATATATGCAATAAAAACCGAACTTCTCCCCTTTTCAATATCTTACTCAGTATTTTAACGAGAAACAAGTAAATGATTGAAAAGGGAGTATTAAAGGTTATTATCTAATGAATTATGAGTGTGCATCATATTTATCGTATATATATGAATTAATACCAATAAACTGAAAATTCACAAAAACGTAGAAAAACGGCAAAATATTGTCTAATTCGATGATATTTTGTTTAAATCACATTAAGGAAAAGGGGATGATAAACGTCAAAATATTGCTAAATTCGATGATTTTTCGTACGAAACAAAATGCAAGAAAACCTGCTTAAAATGCAATATTATGCGAAATTCTGAGATTTGAAGGCCAAATCACATATTGTGATAATACATGAAATAGTATCGAAATATTTGTAAAAACGAATATATATACTTAATATCAAACTACATGAAAAACGTGAAAAAAGTCACTATTTTACCATATTTGAGGATTTTAACTTCGAATCATAGAGTGAGATTTCGTATTATTTAGATCCAAGAAAAGACGTATGACAATGTTGTTTCCAATACAAGTTGTTTCCAATGATAAAAATAAATGAGTTTTCATTTGAATAAACAAAAATGTACCTGATTTTCCGTTTATATTACCAATGGAAGATGTACAAGAAAACCGCTCTAATCCGGCTGAAACGTCGATATATGCAATAAAAACCGAACTTCTCCCCTTTTCAATATCTTACTCAGTATTTAAACGAGAAACAAATAAATGATTGAAAAGGGAGTATTAATGGTTATAATCTAATGAATTATGTGTGTGCATCATATTTATCGTATATATATGAATTAATACCAATAAACTGAAAATTCACAAAAACGTAGAAAAACGGCAAAATATTGTATAATTCGATGATATTTTGTTTAAATCACATTAAGGAAAAGGGGATGATAAACGTCAAAATATTGCTAAATTCGATGATTTTTCGTACGAAACAAAATCCAACAAAACCTGCTTAAAATGCAATATTATGCGAAATTCTGAGATTTGAAGAACAAATCACATATTGTGATACTACATGAAATAGTATCGAAATATTGGTAAAAACGAATATATATACGTAATATCAAACTACATGAAAAACATGAAAAAAATCACTATTTTACCATATTAGAGGATTTTCACTTCGAATCATAGAGCGAGATTTCCTATTATTTAGATCCATGAAAAGGGATATGACAATGGTTTTTCCAATACAAATGATAAAAATCAATGTGTTTTCATTAGATTAACTAAAATGTTCCTGATTTTCCGTTTATATTACCGATGGATGATGTACACGTAAAACCGCTCTATTCCGGCTGAAACGTCGATATATGCAATAAAAACCGAACTTCTCCCCTTTTCAATATCTTACTCAGAATTTTAACGAGAAACATGTAAATGATTGAAAAGGGAGTATTAAAGGTTATTATCTAATGAATTATGAGTGTGCATCATATTTATCGTATATATATGAATTAATACCAATAAACTGAAAATTCACAAAAACGTAGAAAAACGGCAAAATATTGTCTAATTCGATGATATTTTGTTTAAATCACATTAAGGAAAGGGGGATGATAAACGTCAAAATACTGCTAAATTCGGTGATTTTTCGTACGAAACAAAATGCAAGAAAACCTGCTTGAAATGCAATATTATGCGAAATTCTGAGATTTGAAGGCCAAATCACATATTGTGATACTACATGAAATACTATCGAAATATTGGTAAAAACGAATATATATACGTAATATCAAACTACAAGAAAAACATGAAAAAATCACTATTTTACCATATTAGAGGATTTTCACTTCGAATCATAGAGCGAGATTTCCTATTATTTAGATCCAAGAAAAGACATATGACAATGTTGTTTCCAATACAAATGATAAAAATCAATGAGTTTTCATTTGAATAAACAAAAATGTACCTGATTTTCCGTTTATATTACCGATGGAAGATGTACAAGAAAGCCGCTCTATTTCGGCTGAAACGTCGATATATGCAATAAAAACCGAACTTCT
Source organism: Procambarus clarkii (assembly GCF_040958095.1). Taxonomy (NCBI): domain Eukaryota; kingdom Metazoa; phylum Arthropoda; class Malacostraca; order Decapoda; family Cambaridae; genus Procambarus; species Procambarus clarkii. Next base: position 254,557 of record NC_091186.1, read on the forward strand.
CCCCTTTTCAATATCTTACTCAGTATTTAAACGAGAAACAAATAAATGATGGAAAAGGGAGTATTAAAGGTTATAATCTAATGAATTATGTGTGTGCATCATATATATCGTATATATATGAATTAATACCAATAAACTGAAAATTCACAAAAACGTAGAAAAACGGCAAAATACTGTATAATTCGATGATATTTTGTTTAAATCACATTAAGGAAAAGGGGATGATAAACGTCAAAATATTGCTAAATTCGATGATTTTTCGTACGAAACAAAATGCAAGAAAACCTGCTTGAAATGCAATATTATGCGAAATTCTGAGATTTGAAGGCCAAATCACATATTGTGATAATACATGAAATAGTATCGAAATATTGGTAAAAACGAACATATATACGTAATATCAAACTACATGAAAAACGTGAAAAAAGTCACTATTTTACCATATTTGAGGATTTTAACTTCGAATCATAGAGTGAGATTTCGTATTATTTAGATCCAAGAAAAGACATATGACAATGTTGTTTCCAATACAAATGATAAAAATCAATGTGTTTTCATTAGATTTACTAAAATGTTCCTGATTTTCCGTTTATATTACCGATGGAAGATGTACTAGAAAACCGCTCTATTCCGGCTGAAACGTCGATATATGCAATAAAAACCGAACTTCTCCCCTTTTCAATATCTTTCTCAGTATTTTAACGATAAACAAATAAATGATTGAAAAGGAAGTATTAAAGGTTATTATCTAATGAATTCTGTGTGTGCATCATATTTATCGTATATATATGAATTAATACCAATGAACTGAAAATTCACAAAAACGTAGAAAAACGGCAAAATATTGTCTAATTCGATGATATTTTGTTTAAATCACATTAAGGAAAAGGGGATGATAAACATCAAAATATTGCTAAATTCGATGATTTTTCGTACGAAACAAAATGCAAGAAAACCTGCTTAAAATGCAATATTATGCGAAATTCTGAGATTTGAAGGCCAAATCACATATTGTGATAATACATGAAATAGTATCGAAATATTTGTAAAAACGAATATATATACTTAATATCAAACTACATGAAAAACGTGAAAAAAGTCACTATTTTACCATATTTGAGGATTTTAACTTCGAATCATAGAGCGAGGTTTCGTATTATTTAGATCCAAGAAAAGACATATGACAATGTTGTTTCCAATGCAAATGATAAGAATCAATGTGTTTTCATTAGAATTAACTAAAATGTTCCTCATTTTCCGTTTATATTACCGATGGAAGATGTACACTAAATCCGCTCTATTCCGGCTGAAACGTCGATATATGCAATAAAAACCGAACTTCTCCCCTTTTCAATATCTTACTCAGTATTTAAACGAGAAACAAATAAATAAGTAAAGTATTAGTTAAAGTAAGTATTAAAGGTTATTATCTAATGAATTATGTGTGTGCATCATATTTATCGTATATATATGAATTAATACCAATAAACTGAAAATTCACAAAAACGTAGAAAAACGGCAAAATATTGTCTAATTCGATGATACTTTGTTTAAATCACATTAAGGAAAAGGGGATGTTAAACGTCAAAATATTGCTAAATTCGATGATTTTTCGTACGAAACAAAATGCAAGAAAACCTGCTTAAAATGCAATATTATGCGAAATTCTGAGATTTGAAGGCCAAATCACATATTGTGATAATACATGAAATAGTATCGAAATATTGGTAAAAACGAATATATATACTTAATATCAAACTACATGAAAAACGTGAAAAAGTCACTATTTTACCATATTTGAGGATTTTAACTTCGAATCATAGAGTGAGATTTCGTATTATTTAGATCCAAGAAAAGACGTATGACAATGTTGTTTCCAATACAAGTTGTTTCCAATGATAAAAATCAATGAGTTTTCATTATATTCGATGATATTCGATATTTGATATTACATATATACGTAATATCAAACTACAAGAAAAACATGAAAAAATCACTATTTTACCATATTAGAGGATTTTCACTTCGAATCATAGAGCGAGATTTCCTATTATTTAGATCCAAGAAAAGACATATGACAATGTTGTTTCCAATACAAATGATAAAAATCAATGAGTTTTCATTTGAATAAACAAAAATGTACCTGATTTTCCGTTTATATTACCGATGGAAGATGTACAAGAAAACCGCTCTATTCCGGCTGAAACGTCGATATATGCAATAAAAACCGAACTTCTCCCCTTTTCAATATCTTACTCAGTATTTAAACGAGAAACAAATAAATGATGGAAAAGGGAGTATTAAAGGTTATAATCTAATGAATTATGTGTGTGCATCATATTTATCGTATATATATGAATTAATACCAATAAACTGAAAATTCACAAAAACGTAGAAAAACGGCAAAATATTGTATAATTCGATGATATTTTGTTTAAATCACATTAAGGAAAAGGGGATGATAAACGTCAAAATATTGCTAAATTCGATGATTTTTCGTACGAAACAAAATGCAAGAAAACCTGCTTGAAATGCAATATTATGCGAAATTCTGAGATTTGAAGGCCAAATCACATATTGTGATAATACATGAAATAGTATCGAAATATTGGTAAAAACGAACATATATACGTAATATCAAACTACATGAAAAACGTGAAAAAAGTCACTATTTTACCATATTTGAGGATTTTAACTTCGAATCATAGAGCGAGGTTTCGTATTATTTAGATCCAAGAAAAGACATATGACAATGTTGTTTCCAATGCAAATGATAAGAATCAATGTGTTTTCATTAGAATTAACTAAAATGTTCCTCATTTTCCGTTTATATTACCGATGGAAGATGTACAAGAAAACCGCTCTATTCCGGCTGAAACGTCGATATATGCAATAAAAACCGAACTTCTCCCCTTTTCAATATCTTACTCAGTATTTAAACGAGAAACAAATAAATAAGTAAAGTATTAGTAAAAGTAAGTATTAAAGGTTATTATCTAATGAATTATGTGTGTGCATCATATTTATCGTATATATATGAATTAATACCAATAAACTGAAAATTCACAAAAACGTAGAAAAACGGCAAAATATTGTCTAATTCGATGATATTTTGTTTAAATCACATTAAGGAAAAGGGGATGATAAACGTCAAAATATTGCTAAATTCGATGATTTTTCGTACGAAACAAAATGCAAGAAAACCTGCTTAAAATGCAATATTATGCGAAATTCTGAGATTTGAAGGCCAAATCACATATTGTGATAATACATGAAATAGTATCGAAATATTGGTAAAAACGAATATATATACTTAATATCAAACTACATGAAAAACGTGAAAAAAGTCACTATTTTACCATATTTGAGGATTTTAACTTCGAATCATAGAGTGAGATTTCGTATTATTTAGATCCAAGAAAAGACATATGACAATGTTGTTTCCAATACAAATGATAAAAATCAATGTGTTTTCATTAGATTAACTATAATGTTCCTGATTATTCGTTTATTTTACCGATGGAAGATGTACACGTAAAACCGCTCTATTCCGGCTGAAACGTCGATATATGCAATAAAAACCGAACTTCTCCCCTTTTCAATATCTTACTCAGTATTTTAACGAGAAACAAGTAAATGATTGAAAAGGGAGTATTAAAGGTTATTATCTAATGAATTATGAGTGTGCATCATATTTATCGTATATATATGAATTAATACCAATAAACTGAAAATTCACAAAAACGTAGAAAAACGGCAAAATATTGTCTAATTCGATGATATTTTGTTTAAATCACATTAAGGAAAAGGGGATGATAAACGTCAAAATATTGCTAAATTCGATGATTTTTCGTACGAAACAAAATGCAAGAAAACCTGCTTAAAATGCAATATTATGCGAAATTCTGAGATTTGAAGGCCAAATCACATATTGTGATAATACATGAAATAGTATCGAAATATTTGTAAAAACGAATATATATACTTAATATCAAACTACATGAAAAACGTGAAAAAAGTCACTATTTTACCATATTTGAGGATTTTAACTTCGAATCATAGAGTGAGATTTCGTATTATTTAGATCCAAGAAAAGACGTATGACAATGTTGTTTCCAATACAAGTTGTTTCCAATGATAAAAATAAATGAGTTTTCATTTGAATAAACAAAAATGTACCTGATTTTCCGTTTATATTACCAATGGAAGATGTACAAGAAAACCGCTCTAATCCGGCTGAAACGTCGATATATGCAATAAAAACCGAACTTCTCCCCTTTTCAATATCTTACTCAGTATTTAAACGAGAAACAAATAAATGATTGAAAAGGGAGTATTAATGGTTATAATCTAATGAATTATGTGTGTGCATCATATTTATCGTATATATATGAATTAATACCAATAAACTGAAAATTCACAAAAACGTAGAAAAACGGCAAAATATTGTATAATTCGATGATATTTTGTTTAAATCACATTAAGGAAAAGGGGATGATAAACGTCAAAATATTGCTAAATTCGATGATTTTTCGTACGAAACAAAATCCAACAAAACCTGCTTAAAATGCAATATTATGCGAAATTCTGAGATTTGAAGAACAAATCACATATTGTGATACTACATGAAATAGTATCGAAATATTGGTAAAAACGAATATATATACGTAATATCAAACTACATGAAAAACATGAAAAAAATCACTATTTTACCATATTAGAGGATTTTCACTTCGAATCATAGAGCGAGATTTCCTATTATTTAGATCCATGAAAAGGGATATGACAATGGTTTTTCCAATACAAATGATAAAAATCAATGTGTTTTCATTAGATTAACTAAAATGTTCCTGATTTTCCGTTTATATTACCGATGGATGATGTACACGTAAAACCGCTCTATTCCGGCTGAAACGTCGATATATGCAATAAAAACCGAACTTCTCCCCTTTTCAATATCTTACTCAGAATTTTAACGAGAAACATGTAAATGATTGAAAAGGGAGTATTAAAGGTTATTATCTAATGAATTATGAGTGTGCATCATATTTATCGTATATATATGAATTAATACCAATAAACTGAAAATTCACAAAAACGTAGAAAAACGGCAAAATATTGTCTAATTCGATGATATTTTGTTTAAATCACATTAAGGAAAGGGGGATGATAAACGTCAAAATACTGCTAAATTCGGTGATTTTTCGTACGAAACAAAATGCAAGAAAACCTGCTTGAAATGCAATATTATGCGAAATTCTGAGATTTGAAGGCCAAATCACATATTGTGATACTACATGAAATACTATCGAAATATTGGTAAAAACGAATATATATACGTAATATCAAACTACAAGAAAAACATGAAAAAATCACTATTTTACCATATTAGAGGATTTTCACTTCGAATCATAGAGCGAGATTTCCTATTATTTAGATCCAAGAAAAGACATATGACAATGTTGTTTCCAATACAAATGATAAAAATCAATGAGTTTTCATTTGAATAAACAAAAATGTACCTGATTTTCCGTTTATATTACCGATGGAAGATGTACAAGAAAGCCGCTCTATTTCGGCTGAAACGTCGATATATGCAATAAAAACCGAACTTCTCCCCTTTTCAATATCTTACTCAGTATTTAAACGAGAAACAAATAAATGATGGAAAAGGGAGTATTAAAGGTTATAATCTAATGAATTATGTGTGTGCATCATATATATCGTATATATATGAATTAATACCAATAAACTGAAAATTCACAAAAACGTAGAAAAACGGCAAAATACTGTATAATTCGATGATATTTTGTTTAAATCACATTAAGGAAAAGGGGATGATAAACGTCAAAATATTGCTAAATTCGATGATTTTTCGTACGAAACAAAATGCAAGAAAACCTGCTTGAAATGCAATATTATGCGAAATTCTGAGATTTGAAGGCCAAATCACATATTGTGATAATACATGAAATAGTATCGAAATATTGGTAAAAACGAACATATATACGTAATATCAAACTACATGAAAAACGTGAAAAAAGTCACTATTTTACCATATTTGAGGATTTTAACTTCGAATCATAGAGTGAGATTTCGTATTATTTAGATCCAAGAAAAGACATATGACAATGTTGTTTCCAATACAAATGATAAAAATCAATGTGTTTTCATTAGATTTACTAAAATGTTCCTGATTTTCCGTTTATATTACCGATGGAAGATGTACTAGAAAACCGCTCTATTCCGGCTGAAACGTCGATATATGCAATAAAAACCGAACTTCTCCCCTTTTCAATATCTTTCTCAGTATTTTAACGATAAACAAATAAATGATTGAAAAGGAAGTATTAAAGGTTATTTTCTAATGAATTCTGTGTGTGCATCATATTTATCGTATATATATGAATTAATACCAATGAACTGAAAATTCACAAAAACGTAGAAAAACGGCAAAATATTGTCTAATTCGATGATATTTTGTTTAAATCACATTAAGGAAAAGGGGATGATAAACATCAAAATATTGCTAAATTCGATGATTTTTCGTACGAAACAAAATGCAAGAAAACCTGCTTAAAATGCAATATTATGCGAAATTCTGAGATTTGAAGGCCAAATCACATATTGTGATAATACATGAAATAGTATCGAAATATTTGTAAAAACGAATATATATACTTAATATCAAACTACATGAAAAACGTGAAAAAAGTCACTATTTTACCATATTTGAGGATTTTAACTTCGAATCATAGAGCGAGGTTTCGTATTATTTAGATCCAAGAAAAGACATATGACAATGTTGTTTCCAATGCAAATGATAAGAATCAATGTGTTTTCATTAGAATTAACTAAAATGTTCCTCATTTTCCGTTTATATTACCGATGGAAGATGTACACTAAATCCGCTCTATTCCGGCTGAAACGTCGATATATGCAATAAAAACCGAACTTCTCCCCTTTTCAATATCTTACTCAGTATTTAAACGAGAAACAAATAAATAAGTAAAGTATTAGTTAAAGTAAGTATTAAAGGTTATTATCTAATGAATTATGTGTGTGCATCATATTTATCGTATATATATGAATTAATACCAATAAACTGAAAATTCACAAAAACGTAGAAAAACGGCAAAATATTGTCTAATTCGATGATACTTTGTTTAAATCACATTAAGGAAAAGGGGATGTTAAACGTCAAAATATTGCTAAATTCGATGATTTTTCGTACGAAACAAAATGCAAGAAAACCTGCTTAAAATGCAATATTATGCGAAATTCTGAGATTTGAAGGCCAAATCACATATTGTGATAATACATGAAATAGTATCGAAATATTGGTAAAAACGAATATATATACTTAATATCAAACTACATGAAAAACGTGAAAAAGTCACTATTTTACCATATTTGAGGATTTTAACTTCGAATCATAGAGTGAGATTTCGTATTATTTAGATCCAAGAAAAGACGTATGACAATGTTGTTTCCAATACAAGTTGTTTCCAATGATAAAAATCAATGAGTTTTCATTAAATTCGATGATATTCGATATTTGATATTACATATATACGTAATATCAAACTACAAGAAAAACATGAAAAAATCACTATTTTACCATATTAGAGGATTTTCACTTCGAATCATAGAGCGAGATTTCCTATTATTTAGATCCAAGAAAAGACATATGACAATGTTGTTTCCAATACAAATGATAAAAATCAATGAGTTTTCATTTGAATAAACAAAAATGTACCTGATTTTCCGTTTATATTACCGATGGAAGATGTACAAGAAAACCGCTCTATTCCGGCTGAAACGTCGATATATGCAATAAAAACCGAACTTCTCCCCTTTTCAATATCTTACTCAGTATTTAAACGAGAAACAAATAAATGATGGAAAAGGGAGTATTAAAGGTTATAATCTAATGAATTATGTGTGTGCATCATATATATCGTATATATATGAATTAATACCAATAAACTGAAAATTCACAAAAACGTAGAAAAACGGCAAAATATTGTATAATTCGATGATATTTTGTTTAAATCACATTAAGGAAAAGGGGATGATAAACGTCAAAATATTGCTAAATTCGATGATTTTTCGTACGAAACAAAATGCAAGAAAACCTGCTTGAAATGCAATATTATGCGAAATTCTGAGATTTGAAGGCCAAATCACATATTGTGATAATACATGAAATAGTATCGAAATATTGGTAAAAACGAACATATATACGTAATATCAAACTACATGAAAAACGTGAAAAAAGTCACTATTTTACCATATTTGAGGATTTTAACTTCGAATCATAGAGTGAGATTTCGTATTATTTAGATCCAAGAAAAGACATATGACAATGTTGTTTCCAATACAAATGATAAAAATCAATGTGTTTTCATTAGATTTACTAAAATGTTCCTGATTTTCCGTTTATATTACCGATGGAAGATGTACTAGAAAACCGCTCTATTCCGGCTGAAACGTCGATATATGTAATAAAAACCGAACTTCTCCCCTTTTCAATATCTTTCTCAGTATTTTAACGATAAACAAATAAATGATTGAAAAGGAAGTATTAAAGGTTATTATCTAATGAATTCTGTGTGTGCATCATATTTATCGTATATATATGAATTAATACCAATGAACTGAAAATTCACAAAAACGTAGAAAAACGGCAAAATATTGTCTAATTCGATGATATTTTGTTTAAATCACATTAAGGAAAAGGGGATGATAAACGTCAAAATATTGCTAAATTCGATGATTTTTCGTACGAAACAAAATGCAAGAAAACCTGCTTAAAATGCAATATTATGCGAAATTCTGAGATTTGAAGGCCAAATCACATATTGTGATACTACATGAAATACTATCGAAATATTGGTAAAAACGAACATATATACGAAATATCAAACTACAAGAAAAACATGAAAAAAATCACTATTTTACCATATTAGAGGATTTTCACTTCGAATAATAGAGCGAGATTTCCTATTATTTAGATCCAAGAAAAGACATGACAATGTTGTTTCCAATACAAATGATAAAAATCAATGAGTTTTCATTTGAATAAACAAAAATGTACCTGATTTTCCGTTTATATTACCGATGGAAGATGTACAATAAAACCGCTCTATTCCGGCTGAAACGTCGATATATGCAATAAAAACCGAACTTCTCCCCTTTTCAATATCTTACTCAGTATTTAAACGAGAAATATTGCTAAATTCGATGATTTATCGTACGAAACAAAATCCAAGAAAACCTGCTTAAAATGCAATATTATGCGAAATTCTGAGATTTGAAGAACAAATCACATATTGTGATACTACATGATATAGTATCGAAATATTGGTAAAAACGAATATATATACGTAATATCAAACTACATGAAAAACCTGAAAAAAGTCACTATTTTACCAAATTTGAGGATTTTAACTTCGAATCATAGAGCAAGGTTTCGTATTATTTAGATCCAAGAAAAGACATATGACAATGTTGTTTCCAATGCAAATGATAAGAATCAATGTGTTTTCATTAGAATTAACTAAAATGTTCCTCATTTTCCGTTTATATTACCGATGGAAGATGTACAAGAAAACCGCTCTATTCCGGCTGAAACGTCGATATATGCAATAAAAACCGAACTTCTCCCCTTTTCAATATCTTACTCAGTATTTAAACGAGAAACAAATAAATAAGTAAAGTATTAGTAAAAGTAAGTATTAAAGGTAAGTATCTAATGAATTATGTGTGTGCATCATATTCATCGTATATATATGAATTAATACCAATAAACTGAAAATTCACAAAAACGTAGAAAAACGGCAAAATATTGTCTAATTCGATGATATTTTGTTTAAATCACATTAAGGAAAAGGGGATGATAAACGTCAAAATATTGCTAAATTCGATGATTTTTCGTACGAAACAAAATGCAAGAAAACCTGCTTAAAATGCAATATTATGCAAAATTCTGAGATTTGAAGGCCAAATCACATATTGTGATACTACATGAAATACTATCGAAATATTGGTAAAAACGAACATATATACGAAATATCAAACTACAAGAAAAACATGAAAAAATCACTATTTTACCATATTAGAGGATTTTCACTTCGAATAATAGAGCGAGATTTCCTATTATTTAGATCCAAGAAAAGACATATGACAATGTTGTTTCCAATACAAATGATAAAAATCAATGAGTTTTCATTTGAATAAACAAAAATGTACCTGATTTTCCGTTTATATTACCGATGGAAGATGTACAAGAAAACCGCTCTATTCCGGCTGAAACGTCGATATATGCAATAAAAACCGAACTTCTCCCCTTTTCAATATCTTACTCAGTATTTAAACGAGAAATATTGCTAAATTCGATGATTTTTCGTACGAAACAAAATCCAAGAAAACCTGCTTAAAATGCAATATTATGCGAAATTCTGAGATTTGAAGAACAAATCACGTATTGTGATACTACATGAAATACTATCGAAATATTGGTAAAAACGAATATATATACGTAATATCAAACTACATGAAAAACCTGAAAAAAGTCACTATTTTACCAAATTTGAGGATTTTAACTTCGAATCATAGAGCAAGGTTTCGTATTATTTAGATCCTAGAAAAGACATATGACAATGTTGTTTCCAATGCAAATGATAAGAATCAATGTGTTTTCATTAGAATTAACTAAAATGTTCCTCATTTTCCGTTTATATTACCGATGGAAGATGTACAAGAAAACCGCTCTATTCCGGCTGAAACGTCGATATATGCAATAAAAACCGAACTTCTCCCCTTTTCAATATCTTACTCAGTATTTAAACGAGAAACAAATAAATAAGTAAAGTATTAGTAAAAGTAAGTATTAAAGGTAAGTATCTAATGAATTATGTGTGTGCATCATATTCATCGTATATATATGAATTTATATATACCAATTTATATATACCAATTTATATGCCAATAAACTGAAAATTCACAAAAACGTAGAAAAACGGCAAAATATTGTCTAATTCGATGATATTTTGTTTAAATCACATTAAGGAAAAGGGGATGATAAACGTCAAAATATTGCTAAATTCGATGATTTTTCGTACGAAACAAAATGCAAGAAAACCTGCTTAAAATGCAATATTATGCAAAATTCTGAGATTTGAAGGCCAAATCACATATTGTGATACTACATGAAATACTATCGAAATATTGGTAAAAACGAACATATATACGAAATATCAAACTACAAGAAAAACATGAAAAAATCACTATTTTACCATATTAGAGGATTTTCACTTCGAATAATAGAGCGAGATTTCCTATTATTTAGATCCAAGAAAAGACATATGACAATGTTGTTTCCAATACAAATGATAAAAATCAATGAGTTTTCATTTGAATAAACAAAAATGTACCTGATTTTCCGTTTATATTACCGATGGAAGATGTACAAGAAAACCGCTCTATTCCGGCTGAAACGTCGATATATGCAATAAAAACCGAACTTCTCCCCTTTTCAATATCTTACTCAGTATTTAAACGAGAAATATTGCTAAATTCGATGATTTTTCGTACGAAACAAAATCCAAGAAAACCTGCTTAAAATGCAATATTATGCGAAATTCTGAGATTTGAAGAACAAATCACATATTGTGATACTACATGAAATACTATCGAAATATTGGTAAAAACGAATATATATACGTAATATCAAATATTTCTACATGAAAAACCTGAAAAAAGTCACTATTTTACCAAATTTGAGGATTTTAACTTCGAATCATAGAGCAAGGTTTCGTATTATTTAGATCCAAGAAAAGACATATGACAATGTTGTTTCCAATGCAAATGATAAGAATCAATGTGTTTTCATTAGAATTAACTAAAATGTTCCTCATTTTCCGTTTATATTACCGATGGAAGATGTACAAGAAAACCGCTCTATTCCGGCTGAAACGTCGATATATGCAATAAAAACCGAACTTCTCCCCTTTTCAATATCTTACTCAGTATTTAAAAGAGAAACAAATAAATAAGTAAAGTATTAGTAAAAGTAAGTATTAAAGGTAAGTATCTAATGAATTATGTGTGTGCATCATATTCATCGTATATATATGAATTAATACCAATAAACTGAAAATTCACAAAAACGTAGAAGAACGGCAAAATATTGTCTAATTCGATGATATTTTGTTTAAATCACATTAAGGAAAAGGGGATAATAAACGTCAAAATATTGCTAAATTCGATGATTTTTCGTACGAAACAAAATGCAAGAAAACCTGCTTAAAATGCAATATTATGCGAAATTCTGAGATTTGAAGGCCAAATCACATATTGTGATACTACATGAAATACTATCGAAATATTGGTAAAAACGAACATATATACGAAATATCAAACTACAAGAAAAACATGAAAAAAATCACTATTTTACCATATTAGAGGATTTTCACTTCGAATAATAGAGCGAGATTTCCTATTATTTAGATCCAAGAAAAGACATATGACAATGTTGTTTCCAATACAAATGATAAAAATCAATGAGTTTTCATTTGAATAAACAAAAATGTACCTGATTTTCCGTTTATATTACCGATGGAAGATGTACAAGAAAACCGCTCTATTCCGGCTGAAACGTCGATATATGCAATAAAAACCGAACTTCTCCCCTTTTCAATATCTTACTCAGTATTTAAACGAGAAACAAATAAATGATGGAAAAGGGAGTATTAAAGGTTATAATCTAATGAATTATGTGTGTGCATCATATTTATCGTATATATATGAATTAGTACCAATAAACTGAAAATTCACAAAAACGTAGAAAAACGGCAAAATATTGTCTAATTCGATGATATTTTGTTTAAATCACATTAAGGAAAAGGGGATGATAAACGTCAAAATACTGCTAAATTCGATGATTTTTCGTACGAAACAAAATGCAAGAAAACCTGCTTGAAATGCAATATTATGCGAAATTCTGAGATTTGAAGGCCAAATCACATATTGTGATACTACATGAAATACTATCGAAATATTGGTAAAAACGAATATATATACGTAATATCAAACTACACGAAAAACCTGAAAAAAGTCACTATTTTACCAAATTTGAGGATTTTAACTTCGAATCATAGAGCGAGGTTTCGTATTATTTAGATCCAAGAAAAGACATATGACAATGTTGTTTCCAATGCAAATGATAAGAATCAATGTGTCTTCATTAGAATTAACTAAAATGTTCCTCATTTTCCGTTTATATTACCGATGGAAGATGTACAAGAAAACCGCTCTATTCCGGCTGAAACGTCGATATATGCAATAAAAACCGAACTTCTCCCCTTTTCAATATCTTACTCAGTATTTAAACGAGAAACAAATAAATAAGTAAAGTATTAGTAAAAGTAAGTATTAAAGGTTATTATCTAATGAATTATGTGTGTGCATCATATTTATCGTATATATATGAATTAATACCAATAAACTGAAAATTCACAAAAACGTAGAAAAACGGCAAAATATTGTCTAATTCGATGATATTTTGTTTAAATCACATTAAGGAAAAGGGGATGATAAACGTCAAAATATTGCTAAATTCGATGATTTTTCGTACGAAACAAAATGCAAGAAAACCTGCTTAAAATGCAATATTATGCGAAATTCTGAGATTTGAAGGCCAAATCACATATTGTGATAATACATGAAATAGTATCGAAATATTGGTAAAAACGAATATATATACTTAATATCAAACTACATGAAAAACGTGAAAAAAGTCACTATTTTACCATATTTGAGGATTTTAACTTCGAATCATAGAGTGAGATTTCGTATTATTTAGATCCAAGAAAAGACATATGACAATGTTGTTTCCAATACAAATGATAAAAATCAATGTGTTTTCATTAGATTAACTATAATGTTCCTGATTATTCGTTTATTTTACCGATGGAAGATGTACACGTAAAACCGCTCTATTCCGGCTGAAACGTCGATATATGCAATAAAAACTGAACTTCTCCCCTTTTCAATATCTTACTCAGTATTTTAACGAGAAACAAGTAAATGATTGAAAAGGGAGTATTAAAGGTTATTATCTAATGAATTATGAGTGTGCATCATATTTATCGTATATATATGAATTAATACCAATAAACTGAAAATTCACAAAAACGTAGAAAAACGGCAAAATATTGTCTAATTCGATGATATTTTGTTTAAATCACATTAAGGAAAAGGGGATGATAAACGTCAAAATATTGCTAAATTCGATTATTTTTCGTACGAAACAAAATGCAAGAAAACCTGCTTAAAATGCAATATTATGCGAAATTCTGAGATTTGAAGGCCAAATCACATATTGTGATAATACATGAAATAGTATCGAAATATTTGTAAAAACGAATATATATACTTAATATCAAACTACATGAAAAACGTGAAAAAAGTCACTATTTTACCATATTTGAGGATTTTAACTTCGAATCATAGAGCGAGGTTTCGTATTATTTAGATCCAAGAAAAGACATATGACAATGTTGTTTCCAATGCAAATGATAAGAATCAATGTGTTTTCATTAGAATTAACTAAAATGTTCCTCATTTTCCGTTTATATTACCGATGGAAGATGTACACTAAAACCGCTCTATTCCGGCTGAAACGTCGATATATGCAATAAAAACCGAACTTCTCCCCTTTTCAATATCTTACTCAGTATTTAAACGAGAAACAAATAAATAAGTAAAGTATTAGTAAAAGTAAGTATTAAAGGTTATTATCTAATGAATTATGTGTGTGCATCATATTTATCGTATATATATGAATTAATACCAATAAACTGAAAATTCACAAAAACGTAGAAAAACGGCAAAATATTGTCTAATTCGATGATACTTTGTTTAAATCACATTAAGGAAAAGGGGATGATAAACGTCAAAATATTGCTAAATTCGATGATTTTTCGTACGAAACAAAATGCAAGAAAACCTGCTTAAAATGCAATATTATGCGTAATTCTGAGATTTGAAGGCCAAATCACATATTGTGATAATACATGAAATAGTATCGAAATATTGGTAAAAACGAATATATATACTTAATATCAAACTACATGAAAAACGTGAAAAAAGTCACTATTTTACCATATTTGAGGATTTTAACTTCGAATCATAGAGTGAGATTTCGTATTATTTAGATCCAAGAAAAGACGTATGACAATGTTGTTTCCAATACAAGTTGTTTCCAATGATAAAAATCAATGAGTTTTCATTTGAATAAACAAAAATGTACCTGATTTTCCGTTTATATTACCAATGGAAGATGTACAAGAAAACCGCTCTAATCCGGCTGAAACGTCGATATATGCAATAAAAACCGAACTTCTCCCCTTTTCAATATCTTACTCAGTATTTAAACGAGAAACAAATAAATGATTGAAAAGGGAGTATTAATGGTTATAATCTAATGAATTATGTGTGTGCATCATATTTATCGTATATATATGAATTAATACCAATAAACTGAAAATTCACAAAAACGTAGAAAAACGGCAAAATATTGTATAATTCGATGATATTTTGTTTAAATCACATTAAGGAAAAGGGGATGATAAACGTCAAAATATTGCTAAATTCGATGATTTTTCGTACGAAACAAAATCCAACAAAACCTGCTTAAAATGCAATATTATGCGAAATTCTGAGATTTGAAGAACAAATCACATATTGTGATACTACATGAAATAGTATCGAAATATTGGTAAAAACGAATATATATACGTAATATCAAACTACATGAAAAACATGAAAAAAATCACTATTTTACCATATTAGAGGATTTTCACTTCGAATCATAGAGCGAGATTTCCTATTATTTAGATCCATGAAAAGGGATATGACAATGGTTTTTCCAATACAAATGATAAAAATCAATGTGTTTTCATTAGATTAACTAAAATGTTCCTGATTTTCCGTTTATATTACCGATGGAAGATGTACACGTAAAACCGCTCTATTCCGGCTGAAACGTCGATATATGCAATAAAAACCGAACTTCTCCCCTTTTCAATATCTTACTCAGAATTTTAACGAGAAACATGTAAATGATTGAAAAGGGAGTATTAAAGGTTATTATCTAATGAATTATGAGCGTGCATCATATTTATCGTATATATATGAATTAATACCAATAAACTGAAAATTCACAAAAACGTAGAAAAACGGCAAAATATTGTCTAATTCGATGATATTTTGTTTAAATCACATTAAGGAAAAGGGGATGATAAACGTCAAAATACTGCTAAATTCGGTGATTTTTCGTACGAAACAAAATGCAAGAAAACCTGCTTGAAATGCAATATTATGCGAAATTCTGAGATTTGAAGGCCAAATCACATATTGTGATACTACATGAAATACTATCGAAATATTGGTAAAAACGAATATATATACGTAATATCAAACTACAAGAAAAACATGAAAAAATCACTATTTTACCATATTAGAGGATTTTCACTTCGAATCATAGAGCGAGATTTCCTATTATTTAGATCCAAGAAAAGACATATGACAATGTTGTTTCCAATACAAATGATAAAAATCAATGAGTTTTCATTTGAATAAACAAAAATGTACCTGATTTTCCGTTTATATTACCGATGGAAGATGTACAAGAAAGCCGCTCTATTTCGGCTGAAACGTCGATATATGCAATAAAAACCGAACTTCTCCCCTTTTCAATATCTTACTCAGTATTTAAACGAGAAACAAATAAATGATGGAAAAGGGAGTATTAAAGGTTATAATCTAATGAATTATGTGTGTGCATCATATATATCGTATATATATGAATTAATACCAATAAACTGAAAATTCACAAAAACGTAGAAAAACGGCAAAATACTGTATAATTCGATGATATTTTGTTTAAATCACATTAAGGAAAAGGGGATGATAAACGTCAAAATATTGCTAAATTCGATGATTTTTCGTACGAAACAAAATGCAAGAAAACCTGCTTGAAATGCAATATTATGCGAAATTCTGAGATTTGAAGGCCAAATCACATATTGTGATAATACATGAAATAGTATCGAAATATTGGTAAAAACGAACATATATACGTAATATCAAACTACATGAAAAACGTGAAAAAAGTCACTATTTTACCATATTTGAGGATTTTAACTTCGAATCATAGAGTGAGATTTCGTATTATTTAGATCCAAGAAAAGACATATGACAATGTTGTTTCCAATACAAATGATAAAAATCAATGTGTTTTCATTAGATTTACTAAAATGTTCCTGATTTTCCGTTTATATTACCGATGGAAGATGTACTAGAAAACCGCTCTATTCCGGCTGAAACGTCGATATATGCAATAAAAACCGAACTTCTCCCCTTTTCAATATCTTTCTCAGTATTTTAACGATAAACAAATAAATGATTGAAAAGGAAGTATTAAAGGTTATTATCTAATGAATTCTGTGTGTGCATCATATTTATCGTATATATATGAATGAATTACCAATGAACTGAAAATTCACAAAAACGTAGAAAAACGGCAAAATATTGTCTAATTCGATGATATTTTGTTTAAATCACATTAAGGAAAAGGGGATGATAAACGTCAAAATATTGCTAAATTCGATGATTTTTCGTACGAAACAAAATGCAAGAAAACCTGCTTAAAATGCAATATTATGCGAAATTCTGAGATTTGAAGGCCAAATCACATATTGTGATAATACATGAAATAGTATCGAAATATTTGTAAAAACGAATATATATACTTAATATCAAACTACATGAAAAACGTGAAAAAAGTCACTATTTTACCATATTTGAGGATTTTAACTTCGAATCATAGAGCGAGGTTTCGTATTATTTAGATCCAAGAAAAGACATATGACAATGTTGTTTCCAATGCAAATGATAAGAATCAATGTGTTTTCATTAGAATTAACTAAAATGTTCCTCATTTTCCGTTTATATTACCGATGGAAGATGTACACTAAATCCGCTCTATTCCGGCTGAAACGTCGATATATGCAATAAAAACCGAACTTCTCCCCTTTTCAATATCTTACTCAGTATTTAAACGAGAAACAAATAAATAAGTAAAGTATTAGTTAAAGTAAGTATTAAAGGTTATTATCTAATGAATTATGTGTGTGCATCATATTTATCGTATATATATGAATTAATACCAATAAACTGAAAATTCACAAAAACGTAGAAAAACGGCAAAATATTGTCTAATTCGATAATACTTTGTTTAAATCACATTAAGGAAAAGGGGATGTTAAACGTCAAAATATTGCTAAATTCGATGATTTTTCGTACGAAACAAAATGCAAGAAAACCTGCTTAAAATGCAATATTATGCGAAATTCTGAGATTTGAAGGCCAAATCACATATTGTGATAATACATGAAATAGTATCGAAATATTGGTAAAAACGAATATATATACTTAATATCAAACTACATGAAAAACGTGAAAAAGTCACTATTTTACCATATTTGAGGATTTTAACTTCGAATCATAGAGTGAGATTTCGTATTATTTAGATCCAAGAAAAGACGTATAACAATGTTGTTTCCAATACAAGTTGTTTCCAATGATAAAAATCAATGAGTTTTCATTTGAATAAACAAAAATGTACCTGATTTTCCGTTTATATTACCAATGGAAGATGTACAAGAAAACCGCTCTAATCCGGCTGAAACGTCGATATATGCAATAAAAACCGAACTTCTCCCCTTTTCAATATCTTACTCAGTATTTAAACGAGAAACAAATAAATGGTTGAAAAGGGAGTATTAATGGTTATAATCTAATGAATAATGTGTGTGCATCATATTTATCGTATATATATGAATTAATACCAATAAACTGAAAATTCACAAAAACGTAGAAAAACGGCAAAATATTGAATAATTCGATGATATTTTGTTTAAATCACATTAAGGAAAAGGGGATGATAAACGTCAAAATATTGCTAAATTCGATGATTTTTTGTACGAAACAAAATCCAAGAAAACCTGCTTAAAATGCAATATTATGCGAAATTCTGAGATTTGAAGAACAAATCACATATTGTGATACTACATGAAATAGTATCGAAATATTGGTAAAAACGAATATAAATACTTAATATCAAACTACATGAAAAACATGAAAAAAATCACTATTTTACCATATTAGAGGATTTTCACTTCGAATCATAGAGCGAGATTTCCTATTATTTAGATCCATGAAAAGGGATATGACAATGGTTTTTCCAATACAAATGATAAAAATCAATGTGTTTTCATTAGATTAACTAAAATGTTCCTGATTTTCCGTTTATATTACCGATGGAAGATGTACACGTAAAACCGCTCTATTCCGGCTGAAACGTCGATATATGCAATAAAAACCGAACTTCTCCCCTTTTCAATATCTTACTCAGAATTTTAACGAGAAACATGTAAATGATTGAAAAGGGAGTATTAAAGGTTATTATCTAATGAATTATGAGTGTGCATCATATTTATCGTATATATATGAATTAATACCAATAAACTGAAAATTCACAAAAACGTAGAAAAACGGCAAAATATTGTCTAATTCGATGATATTTTGTTTAAATCACATTAAGGAAAAGGGGATGATAAACGTCAAAATACTGCTAAATTCGGTGATTTTTCGTACGAAACAAAATGCAAGAAAACCTGCTTGAAATGCAATGTTATGCGAAATTCTGAGATTTGAAGGCCAAATCACATATTGTGATACTACATGAAATACTATCGAAATATTGGTAAAAACGAATATATATACGTAATATCAAACTACAAGAAAAACATGAAAAAATCACTATTTTACCATATTAGAGGATTTTCACTTCGAATCATAGAGCGAGATTTCCTATTATTTAGATCCAAGAAAAGACATATGACAATGTTGTTTCCAATACAAATGATAAAAATCAATGAGTTTTCATTTGAATAAACAAAAATGTACCTGATTTTCCGTTTATATTACCGATGGAAGATGTACAAGAAAACCGCTCTATTCCGGCTGAAACGTCGATATATGCAATAAAAACCGAACTTCTCCCCTTTTCAATATCTTACTCAGTATTTAAACGAGAAACAAATAAATGATGGAAAAGGGAGTATTAAAGGTTATAATCTAATGAATTATGTGTGTGCATCATATATATCGTATATATATGAATTAATACCAATAAACTGAAAATTCACAAAAACGTAGAAAAACGGCAAAATATTGTATAATTCGATGATATTTTGTTTAAATCACATTAAGGAAAAGGGGATGATAAACGTCAAAATATTGCTAAATTCGATGATTTTTCGTACGAAACAAAATGCAAGAAAACCTGCTTGAAATGCAATATTATGCGAAATTCTGAGATTTGAAGGCCAAATCACATATTGTGATAATACATGAAATAGTATCGAAATATTGGTAAAAACGAACATATATACGTAATATCAAACTACATGAAAAACGTGAAAAAAGTCACTATTTTACCATATTTGAGGATTTTAACTTCGAATCATAGAGTGAGATTTCGTATTATTTAGATCCAAGAAAAGACATATGACAATGTTGTTTCCAATACAAATGATAAAAATCAATGTGTTTTCATTAGATTTACTAAATGTTCCTGATTTTCCGTTTATATTACCGATGGAAGATGTACTAGAAAACCGCTCTATTCCGGCTGAAACGTCGATATATGCAATAAAAACCGAACTTCTCCCCTTTTCAATATCTTTCTCAGTATTTTAACGATAAACAAATAAATGATTGAAAAGGAAGTATTAAAGGTTATTATCTAATGAATTCTGTGTGTGCATCATATTTATCGTATATATATGAATTAATACCAATGAACTGAAAATTCACAAAAACGTAGAAAAACGGCAAAATATTGTCTAATTCGATGATATTTTGTTTAAATCACATTAAGGAAAAGGGGATGATAAACGTCAAAATATTGCTAAATTCGATGATTTTTCGTACGAAACAAAATGCAAGAAAACCTGCTTGAAATGCAATATTATGCGAAATTCTGAGATTTGAAGGCCAAATCACATATTGTGATAATACATGAAATAGTATCGAAATATTGGTAAAAACGAACATATATACGTAATATCAAACTACATGAAAAACGTGAAAAAAGTCACTATTTTACCATATTTGAGGATTTTAACTTCGAATCATAGAGTGAGATTTCGTATTATTTAGATCCAAGAAAAGACATATGACAATGTTGTTTCCAATACAAATGATAAAAATCAATGTGTTTTCATTAGATTAACTATAATGTTCCTGATTATTCGTTTATATTACCGATGGAAGATGTACACGTAAAACCGCTCTATTCCGGCTGAAACGTCGATATATGCAATAAAAACCGAAGTTCTCCCCTTTTCAATATCTTACTCAGTATTTTAACGAGAAACAAGTAAATGATTGAAAAGGGAGTATTAAAGGTTATTATTTAATGAATTATGAGTGTGCATCATATTTATCGTATATATATGAATTAATACCAATAAACTGAAAATTCACAAAACGTAGAAATACTGCAAAATATTGTCTAATTCGATGATATTTTGTTTAAATCACATTAAGGAAAAGGGGATGATAAACGTCAAAATACTGCTAAATTCGGTGATTTTTCGTACGAAACAAAATGCAAGAAAACCTGCTTGAAATGCAATATTATGCGAAATTCTGAGATTTGAAGGCCAAATCACATATTGTGATACTACATGAAATAGTATCGAAATATTGGTAAAAACGAATATATATACGTAATATCAAACTACACGAAAAACCTGAAAAAAGTCACTATTTTACCAAATTTGAGGATTTTAACTTCGAATCATAGAGCGAGGTTTCGTATTATTTAGATCCAAGAAAAGACATATGACAATGTTGTTTCCAATGCAAATGATAAGAATCAATGTGTTTTCATTAGAATTAACTAAAATGTTCCTCATTTTCCGTTTATATTACCGATGGAAGATGTACAAGAAAACCGCTCTATTCCGGCTGAAACGTCGATATATGCAATAAAAACCGAACTTCTCCCCTTTTCAATATCTTACTCAGTATTTAAACGAGAAACAAATAAATAAGAAAAGTATTAGTAAAAGTAAGTATTAAAGGTTATTATCTAATGAATTATGTGTGTGCATCATATTTATCGTATATATATGAATTAATACCAATAAACTGAAAATTCACAAAAACGTAGAAAAACGGCAAAATATTGTCTAATTCGATGATATTTTGTTTAAATCACATTAAGGAAAAGGGGATGATAAACGTCAAAATATTGCTAAATTCGATGATTTTTCGTACGAAACAAATGCAAGAAAACCTGCTTAAAATGCAATATTATGCGAAATTCTGAGATTTGAAGGCCAAATCACATATTGTGATAATACATGAAATAGTATCGAAATATTGGTAAAAACGAATATATATACTTAATATCAAACTACATGAAAAACGTGAAAAAAGTCACTATTTTACCATATTTGAGGATTTTAACTTCGAATCATAGAGTGAGATTTCGTATTATTTAGATCCAAGAAAAGACATATGACAATGTTGTTTCCAATACAAATGATAAAAATCAATGTGTTTTCATTAGATTAACTGTAATGTTCCTGATTATTCGTTTATATTACCGATGGAAGATGTACACGTAAAACCGCTCTATTCCGGCTGAAACGTCGATATATGCAATAAAAACCGAACTTCTCTCCTTTTCAATATCTTACTTAGTATTTTAACGAGAAACAAGTAAATGATTGAAAAGGGAGTATTAAAGGTTATTATCTAATGAATTATGAGTGTGCATCATATTTATCGTATATATATGAATTAATACCAATAAAGTGAAAATTCACAAAAACGTAGAAAAACGGCAAAATATTGTCTAATTCGATGATATTTTGTTTAAATCACATTAAGGAAAAGGGGATGATAAACGTCAAAATATTGCTAAATTCGATGATTTTTCGTACGAAACAAAATGCAAGAAAATCTGCTTAAAATGCAATATTATGCGAAATTCTGAGATTTGAAGAACAAATCACATATTGTGATACTACATGAAATAGTATCGAAATATTGGTAAAAACGAATATATATACGTAATATCAAACTACATGAAAAACATGAAAAAAATCACTATTTTACCATATTAGAGGATTTTCACTTCGAATCATAGAGCGAGATTTCCTATTATTTAGATCCATGAAAAGGGATATGACAATGGTTTTTCCAATACAAATGATAAAAATCAATGTGTTTTCATTAGATTAACTAAAATGTTCCTGATTTTCCGTTTATATTACCGATGGAAGATGTACACGTAAAACCGCTCTATTCTGGCTGAAACGTCGATATATGCAATAAAAACCGAACTTCTCCCCTTTTCAATATCTTACTCAGAATTTTAACGAGAAACATGTAAATGATTGAAAAGGGAGTATTAAAGGTTATTATCTAATGAATTATGAGTGTGCATCATATTTATCGTATATATATGAATTAATACCAATGAACTGAAAATTCACAAAAACGTAGAAAAACGGCAAAATATTGTCTAATTCGATGATATTTTGTTTAAATCACATTAAGGAAAAGGGGATGATAAACGTCAAAATATTGCTAAATTCGATGATTTTTCGTACGAAACAAAATGCAAGAAAACCTGCTTGAAATGCAATATTATGCGAAATTCTGAGATTTGAAGGCCAAATCACATATTGTGATAATACATGAAATAGTATCGAAATATTGGTAAAAACGAACATATATACGTAATATCAAACTACATGAAAAACGTGAAAAAAGTCACTATTTTACCATATTTGAGGATTTTAACTTCGAATCATAGAGTGAGATTTCGTCTTATTTAGATCCAAGAAAAGACATATGACAATGTTGTTTCCAATACAAATGATAAAAATCAATGTGTTTTCATTAGATTAACTATAATGTTCCTGATTATTCGTTTATATTACCGATGGAAGATGTACACGTAAAACCGCTCTATTCCGGCTGAAACGTCGATATATGCAATAAAAACCGAAGTTTTCCCCTTTTCAATATCTTACTCAGTATTTTAACGAGAAACAAGTAAATGATTGAAAAGGGAGTATTAAAGGTTATTATTTAATGAATTATGAGTGTGCATCATATTTATCGTATATATATGAATTAATACCAATAAACTGAAAATTCACAAAAACGTAGAAATACTGCAAAATATTGTCTAATTCGATGATATTTTGTTTAAATCACATTAAGGAAAAGGGGATGATAAACGTCAAAATACTGCTAAATTCGGTGATTTTTCGTACGAAACAAAATGCAAGAAAACCTGCTTGAAATGCAATATTATGCGAAATTCTGAGATTTGAAGGCCAAATCACATATTGTGATACTACATGAAATACTATCGAAATATTGGTAAAAACGAATATATATACGTAATATCAAACTACACGAAAAACCTGAAAAAAGTCACTATTTTACCAAATTTGAGGATTTAAACTTCGAATCATAGAGCGAGGTTTCGTATTATTTAGATCCAAGAAAAGACATATGACAATGTTGTTTCCAATGCAAATGATAAGAATCAATGTGTTTTCATTAGAATTAACTAAAATGTTCCTCATTTTCCGTTTATATTACCGATGGAAGATGTACAAGAAAACCGCTCTATTCCGGCTGAAACGTCGATATATGCAATAAAAACCGAACTTCTTCCCTTTTCAATATCTTACTCAGTATTTAAACGAGAAACAAATAAATAAGTAAAGTATTAGTAAAAGTAAGTATTAAAGGTTATTATCTAATGAATTATGTGTGTGCATCATATTTATCGTATATATATGAATTAATACCAATAAACTGAAAATTCACAAAAACGTAGAAAAACGGCAAAATATTGTCTAATTCGATGATATTTTGTTTAAATCACATTAAGGAAAAGGGGATGATAAACGTCAAAATATTGCTAAATTCGATGATTTTTCGTACGAAACAAAATGCAAGAAAACCTGCTTAAAATGCAATATTATGCGAAATTCTGAGATTTGAAGGCCAAATCACATATTGTGATAATACATGAAATAGTATCGAAATATTGGTAAAAACGAATATATATACTTAATATCAAACTACATGAAAAACGTGAAAAAAGTCACTATTTTACCATATTTGAGGATTTTAACTTCGAATCATAGAGTGAGATTTCGTATTATTTAGATCCAAGAAAAGACATATGACAATGTTGTTTCCAATACAAATGATAAAAATCAATGTGTTTTCATTAGATTTACTAAAATGTTCCTGATTTTCCGTTTATATTACCGATGGAAGATGTACTAGAAAACCGCTCTATTCCGGCTGAAACGTCGATATATGCAATAAAAACCGAACTTCTCCCCTTTTCAATATCTTTCTCAGTATTTTAACGATAAACAAATAAATGATTGAAAAGGAAGTATTAAAGGTTATTATCTAATGAATTCTGTGTGTGCATCATATTTATCGTATATATATGAATTAATACCAATGAACTGAAAATTCACAAAAACGTAGAAAAACGGCAAAATATTGTCTAATTCGATGATATTTTGTTTAAATCACATTAAGGAAAAGGGGATGATAAACGTCAAAATATTGCTAAATTCGATGATTTTTCGTACGAAACAAAATGCAAGAAAACCTGCTTAAAATGCAATATTATGCGAAATTCTGAGATTTGAAGGCCAAATCACATATTGTGATAATACATGAAATAGTATCGAAATATTTGTAAAAACGAATATATATACTTAATATCAAACTACATGAAAAACGTGAAAAAAGTCACTATTTTACCATATTTGAGGATTTTAACTTCGAATCATAGAGCGAGGTTTCGTATTATTTAGATCCAAGAAAAGACATATGACAATGTTGTTTCCAATGCAAATGATAAGAATCAATGTGTTTTCATTAGAATTAACTAAAATGTTCCTCATTTTCCGTTTATATTACCGATGGAAGATGTACACTAAAACCGCTCTATTCCGGCTGAAACGTCGATATATGCAATAAAAACCGAACTTCTCCCCTTTTCAATATCTTACTCAGTATTTAAACGAGAAACAAATAAATAAGTAAAGTATTAGTTAAAGTAAGTATTAAAGGTTATTATCTAATGAATTATGTGTGTGCATCATATTTATCGTATATATATGAATTAATACCAATAAACTGAAAATTCACAAAAACGTAGAAAAAACGGCAAAATATTGTCTAATTCGATGATACTTTGTTTAAATCACATTAAGGAAAAGGGGATGATAAACGTCAAAATATTGCTAAATTCGATGATTTTTCGTACGAAACAAAATGCAAGAAAACCTGCTTAAAATGCAATATTATGCGAAATTCTGAGATTTGAAGGCCAAATCACATATTGTGATAATACATGAAATAGTATCGAAATATTGGTAAAAACGAATATATATACTTAATATCAAACTACATGAAAAACGTGAAAAAGTCACTATTTTACCATATTTGAGGATTTTAACTTCGAATCATAGAGTGAGATTTCGTATTATTTAGATCCAAGAAAAGACGTATGACAATGTTGTTTCCAATACAAGTTGTTTCCAATGATAAAAATCAATGAGTTTTCATTTGAATAAACAAAAATGTACCTGATTTTCCGTTTATATTACCAATGGAAGATGTACAAGAAAACCGCTCTAATCCGGCTGAAACGTCGATATATGCAATAAAAACCGAACTTCTCCCCTTTTCAATATCTTACTCAGTATTTAAACGAGAAACAAATAAATGGTTGAAAAGGGAGTATTAATGGTTATAATCTAATGAATTATGTGTGTGGATCATATTTATCGTATATATATGAATTAATACCAATAAACTGAAAATTCACAAAAACGTAGAAAAACGGCAAAATATTGAATAATTCGATGATATTTTGTTTAAATCACATTAAGGAAAAGGGGATGATAAACGTAAAAATATTGCTAAATTCGATGATTTTTCGTACGAAACAAAATCCAAGAAAACCTGCTTAAAATGCAATATTATGCGAAATTCTGAGATTTGAAGGCAAATCACATATTGTGATACTACATGAAATAGTATCGAAATATTGGTAAAAACGAATATATATACTAATATCAAACTACATGAGATTTTTTAACTTCGAATCATAGAGTGAGATTTCGTATTATTTAGATCCAAGAAAAGACATATGACAATGTTTTTCCAATACAAATGATAAAAATCAATGTGTTTTCATTAGATTAACTAAAATGTTCCTGATTTTCCGTTTATATTACCGATGGAAGATGTACACGAAAACCGCTCTATTCCGGCTGAAACGTCGATATATGCAATAAAAACCGAACTTCTCCCCTTTTCAATATCTTACTCAGTATTTTAACGAGAAACAAATAAATGATTGAAAAGGGAGTATTAAAGGTTATTATCTAATGAATTATGTGTGCATCATATTTATCGTATATATATGAATTAATACCAATAAACTGAAAATTCACAAAAACGTAGAAAAACGGCAAAATATTGTCTAATTCGATGATATTTTGTTAAATCACATTAAGGAAAAGGGGATGATAAACGTCAAAATACTGCTAAATTCGGTGATTTTCGTACGAAACAAAATGCAAGAAAACCTGCTTGAAATGCAATATTATGCGAAATTCTGAGATTGAAGTCCAAATCACATATGTGATACTACATGAAATACTATCGAAATATTGGTAAAAACGAATATATATACGTAATATCAAACTACAAGAAAAACATGAAAAAATCACTATTTTACCAATAGAGGATTTTCACTTCGAATCATAGAGCGAGATTTCCTATTATTTAGTCAAGAAAAGACATATGACAATGTTGTTTCCAATACAAATGATAAAAATCAATGAGTTTTCATTTGAATAAACAAAAATGTACTGATTTTCCGTTATATTAAGATGGAAGATGTACAAGAAAAACCGCTCTATTCCGGCTGAAACGTCGATATATGCATAAAAACGAACTTCTCCCCTTTTTCAATATCTTACTCAGTAATTTAACGAGAAACAATGTAATGATTGAAAAGGGAGTATTAAAGGTTATTAATCTAATGAATTATGGTGTGCATCATATATTATCGTATATATATGAATTAATACCAATAAACTGAAAATTCACAAAAAACGTAGAAAAACGGCAAAATATTGTCTAATTCGATGATATTTTGTTTAAATCACATTAAGGAAAAGGGGATGATAAACGTCAAATACTGCTAAATTCGATGATTTTTCGTACGAAACAAAATGCAAGAAAACCTGCTTGAAATGCAATATTATGCGAAATTCTGAGATTTGAAGGCCAAATCACATATTGTGATACTACATGAAATAGCTATCGAAATATTGTAAAAACGAACATATATACGTAATATCAAACTACAAGAAAAACATGAAAAAATCACTATTTTACCATATTAGAGGATTTTCACTTCGAATCATAGAGCGAGATTTCCTATTATTTAGATCCAAGAAAAGACATATGACAATGTTGTTTCCAATACAAATGATAAAAATCAATGAGTTTTCATTTAGAATAACTAAAATGTACCTGATTTTCCGTTTATATTACAGATGGAAGATGTACATAGAAAACCGCTCTATTCCGGCTGAAACGTCGATATATGCAATAAAAACCGAACTTCTCCCCTTTTCAATATCTTACTCAGTATTTAAACGAGAAACAAATAAATGATTGAAAAGGAAGTATTAAAGGTTATAATCTAATGAATTCTGTGTGTGCATCATATATACGTATATATATGAATTAATACCAATAAACTGAAAATTCACAAAAACGTAGAAAAACGGCAAATATTGTATAATTCGATGATATTTTGTTTAAATCACATTAAGGAAAAGGGGATGATAAACGTCAAAATATTGCTAAATTCGATGATTTTTTCGTACGAAACAAAATGCAAGAAAACCTGCTTGAAATGCAATATTATGCGAAATTCTGAGATTTGAAGGCCAAATCACATATTGTGATAATACTATGAAATAGTATCGAATATTGGTAAAAACGAACATATATACGTCATATCAAACTACATGAAAAACGTGAAAAAAGTCACTATTTTACCATATTTGAGGATTTTAACTTCGAATCATAGAGTGAGATTTTCGTATTATTTAGATCCAAGAAAGACATATGACAATGTTGTTTCCAATACAAATGATAAAAATCAATGTGTTTTCATTAGATTAACTAAATGTTCCTGATTATTCCGTTTATATTACCGATGGAAGATGTACACGTAAAACCGCTCTATTCCGGCTGAAACGTCGATATATGCAATAAAACCGAAGTTCTCCCCTTTTCAATATCTTTACTCAGTATTTTAACGAGAAACAAAGTAAATGATTGAAAAGGAAGTATTAAAGGTTATTATCTAATGAATTCTGTAGTGGTGCATCATATTTATCGTATATATATGAATTAATACCAATGAACTGAAAATTCACAAAAACGTAGAAAAACGGCAAAATATTGTCTAATTCGATGATATTTTGTTTAAATCACATTAAGGAAAAGGGGATGATAAACGTCAAAATATTGCTAAATTCGATGATTTTTCGTACGAAACAAAATGCAAGAAAACCTGCTTGAAATGCAATATTATGCGAAATTCTGAGATTTGAAGGCCAAATCACATATTGTGATAATATATGAAATAGTATCGAAATATTGGTAAAAACGAACATATATACGTAATATCAAACTACATGAAAAACGTGAAAAAAAGTCACTATTTTACCATATTTGAGGATTTTAACTTCGAATCATAGAGTGAGATTTCGTATTATTTAGATCCAAGAAAAGACATATGACAATGTTGTTTCCAATACAAATGATAAAAATCAATGTGTTTTCATTAGATTAACTATAATGTTCCTGATTATTCGTTTATATTACCGATGGAAGATGTACAAGTAAAACCGCTCTATTCCGGCTGAAACGTCGATATATGCAATAAAAACCGAAAGTTCTCCCCTTTTCAATATCTTACTCAGTATTTTAACGAGAAACAAGTAAATGATTGAAAAGGGAGTATTAAAGGTTATTATTTAATGAATTATGAGTGTGCATCATATTTATCGTATATATATGAATTAATACCAATAAACTGAAAATTCACAAAAACGTAGAAATACTGCAAAATATTGTCTAATTCGATGATATTTTGTTTAAATCACATTAAGGAAAAGGGGATGATAAACGTCAAAATACTGCTAAATTCGGTGATTTTTCGTACGAAACAAAATGCAAGAAAACCTGCTTGAAATGCAATATTATGCGAAATTCTGAGATTTGAAGGCCAAATCACATATTGGGATACTACAATGAAATTACTATCGAAATATTGGTAAAAACGAATATATATACGTAATATCAAACTACACGAAAAACCTGAAAAAAGTCACTATTTTACCAAATTTGAGGATTTTAACTTCGAATCATAGAGCGAGGTTTCGTATTATTTAGATCCAAGAAAAGACATATGACAATGTTGTTTCCAATGCAAATGATAAGAATCAATGTGTTTTCATTAGAATTAACTAAAATGTTCCTCATTTTCCGTTTATATTACCGATGGAAGATGTACAAGAAAAACCGCTCTATTCCGGCTGAAACGTCGATATATGCAATAAAAACCGAACTTCTCCCCTTTTCAATATCTTACTCAGTATTTAAACGAGAAACAAATAAATAAGTAAAGTATTAGTAAAAGTAAGTATTAAAGGTTATTATCTAATGAATTATGTGTGTGCATCATATTTATCGTATATATATGAATTAATACCAATAAACTGAAAATTCACAAAAACGTAGAAAAACGGCAAAATATTGTCTAATTCGATGATATTTTGTTTAAATCACATTAAGGAAAAGGGGATGATAAACGTCAAAATATGCTAAATTCGATGATTTTTCGTACGAAACAAAATGCAAGAAAACCTGCTTAAAATGCAATATTATGCGAAATTCTGAGATTTGAAGGCCAAATCACATATTGTGATAATACATGAAATAGTATCGAAATATTGTAAAAACGAATATATATACTTAATATCAAACTACATGAAAAACGTGAAAAAAAGTCACTATTTTACCATATTTGAGGATTTTAACTTCGAATCATAGAGTGAGATTTCCGTATTATTTAGATCCAAGAAAAGACATATGACAATGTTGTTTCCAATACAAATGATAAAAATCAATGTGTTTTTCATTAGATTAACTGTAATGTTCCTGATTATTCGTTTATATTACCGATGGAAGATGTACACGTAAAACCGCTCTATTCCGGCTGAAACGTCGATATATGCAATAAAAACCGAACTCTCTCCCTTTCAATATCTTACTTAGTATTTTAACGAGAAACCAAGTAAATGATTGAAAAGGGAGTTATAAAGGTTATTATCTAATGAATTATGAGTGTGCATCATATTTATCGTATATATATGAATTAATACCAATGAAGTGAAAATTCACAAAAACGTAGAAAAACGGCAAAATATTGTCTAATTCGATGATATTTTGTTTAAATCACATTAAGGAAAAGGGGATGATAAACGTCAAAATATGCTAAATTCGGATGATTTTTCGTACGAAACAAAATGCAAGAAAATCCTGCTTAAAATGCAATATTATGCGAAATTCTGAGATTTGAAGGACCAAATCACATATTGTGATACTACATGAAATAGTATCGAAATATTGGTAAAAACGAATATATATACGTAAATATCAAACTACATGAAAAACAGTGAAAAAATCACTATTTTACCATATTAGAGGATTTTCACTTCGAATCATAGAGCGAGATTTCTATTATTTAGATCCATGAAAAGGGACATATGACAATGGTGTTTCCAATAGCAAATGATAGAAATCAATGTGTTTTCATTAGAATTAACTAAAATGTTCCTGATTTTCCGTTTATATTACCGATGGAAGATGTACACGTAAAACCGCTCTATTCTGGCTGAAACGTCGATATATGCAATAAAAACCGAACTTCTCCCCTTTTCAATATACGTACTCAGATTTTAACGAGAAAACATGTAAGATGTTGAAAAGGGAGTATTAAAGGTTATTATCTAATGAATTATGATTGTGCATCATATTTATCGTATATATTGAATTAATACCAATGAACTGAAAATTCACAAAAACGTAGAAAAACGGCAAAATATTGTCTAATTCGATGATATTTTGTTTAAATCACATTAAGGAAAAGGGGATGATAAACGTCAAAAATATTGTCTAAATTCGATGATTTTTCGTACGAAACAAAATGCAAGAAACCCTGCTTAAAATGCAAATATTATGCGAAATTCTGAGATTTGAAGGCCAAATCACATATTGTGAGAATACATGAATAGTATCGAAATATTTGTAAAAACGAATATATATACTTAATATCAAACTACATGAAAAACGTGAAAAAATCACTATTTACCATATTTGAGGATTTTAACTTCGAATCATAGAGTAGCGAGGTTTCGTATTATGTAGATCCATGAAAAAGGACTATGACAATGGTTTTTCCAATACAATGATAAAATCAATGTGTTTTCATTAGATTAACTTAAAATGTTCCTGATTTTCCGTTTATATTACCGATGGAAGATGTACACGTAAAACCGCTCTATTCCTGGCTGAAACGTCGATATATGCAATAAAAACCGAACTTCTCTCCCTTTTCAATATCTTACTCAGTAATTTTAACGAGAAACATGTAAATGATTGAAAAGGGAGTATTAAAGGTTATTATCTAATGAATTATGGTGTGCATCATATTTATCGTATATATATGAATTAATACCAATAGAACTGAAAATTCACAAAACGTAGAAAAAACGGCAAATATTGTCTAATTTCGATGATATTTTGTTTAAATCACATTAAGGAAAAGGGATGATAAACGTCAAAATATTGCTAAATTCGATGATTTTTCGTACGAAACAAAATGCAAGAAAACCTGCTTAAATGCAATATTATGCGAAATTCTGAGATTTGAAGGCCAAATCACATATTGTGATAATACATGAAATAGTATCGAAATATTTGTAAAAAACGAATATATAATACTTAATATCAAACTACATGAAAAACGTGAAAAAATCACTATTTTACCATATTGAGGATTTTACACTTCGAATCATAGAGCGAGATTCGTATTATTTAGATCCAAGAAAAGACATATGACACTGTGTTTCCAATACAAATGATAAAATCAATGTGTTTTCATTAGATTAACTAAATTGTTCCTGATTTCCGTTTATATTACCGATGGAAGATGTACACGTAAAAACCGCTCTATTCCGGCTGAAACGTCGATATATGCAATAAAACCGAACTTCTCCCCTTTCAATATCTTACTCAGTATTTAACGATGAAAAATGTAATGATTTGAAAAGGAGTATTAAAGGTTATATCTAATGAATTATGTGAGTGTGCAATCATATTTATCGTATATATATGAATAATACCAATAACTGAAAATTCACAAAAACGTAGAAAAACGGCAAAATATTGTCTAATTCGATGATATTTTGTTTAAATCACATTAAGGAAAAGGGGATGATAAACGTCAAAATATTGCTAAATTCGATGATTTTTCGTACGAAACAAAATGCAAGAAAACCTGCTTAAAATGCAATATTATGCGAAATTCTGAGATTTGAAGGCCAAATCACATATTGTGATACTACATGAAATACTATCGAAATATTGGTAAAAACGAATATATATACGTAATATCAAACTACATGAAAAACGTGAAAAAAGTCACTATTTTACCATATTTGAGGATTTTAACTTCGAATCATAGAGCGAGATTTCGTATTATTTAGATCCAAGAAAAGACATATGACAATGTTGTTTCCAATGCAAATGATAAAATCAATGTGTTTTCATTAGAATTAACTAAAATGTTCCTGATTTTCCGTTTATATTACCGATGGAAGATGTACAGAAAACCGCTCTATTCCGGCTGAAACGTCGATATATGCAATAAAAACCGAACTTCTCCCCTTTCAATATCTTACTCATATTTAAACGAGAACAAATAAATGGTTGAAAAGGGAGTATTAATGGTTATAATCTAATGAATTATGTGTGTGACATCATATTTATCGTATATATATGAATTAATACAATAAACTGAAATTCACAAAACGTAGAAAAACGGCAAAATATTGAATAATTCGATGATATTTTGTTTAAAATCACATTAAGGAAAAGGGGATGATAAACGTAAAAATATTGCTAAATTCGATGATTTTCGTACGAAACCAAAATCCAAGAAACCTGCTTAAAATGCAATATTATGCGAAATTCTGAGATTTGAAGACAAATCACATATTGTGATACTACATGAAATAGTATCGAAATATGGTAAAAACGAATATAAATACGTAATATCAAACTACATGAAAAACATGAAAAAAATCACTATTTTACCATATTAGAGGATTTTCACTTCGAATCATAGAGCGAGATTTCCTATTATTTAGATCAATGAAAAGGGATATGACAATGGTTTTTTCCAATACAAATGATAAAAATCAATGTGTTTTCATTAGATTAACTAAAATGTTCCTGATTTTCCGTTTATATTACCGATGGAAGATGTACACGTAAAACCGCTCTATTCCGGCTGAAACGTCGATATATGCAATAAAAAACCGAACTTCTCCCCTTTTCAATATCTTACTCAGAATTTTAACGAGAAACATGTAAATGATTGAAAAGGGAGTATTAAAGGTTATTATCTAATGAATTATGAGTGTGCATCATATTTATCGTATATATATGAATTAATACCAATAAACTGAAAATTCACAAAAAACGTAGAAAAACGGCAAAATATTGTCTAATTCGATGATATTTTGTTTAAATCACATTAAGGAAAAGGGGATGATAAACGTCAAAATACTGCTAAATTCGGTGATTTTTCGTACGAAACAAAATGCAAGAAAACCTGCTTGAAATGCAATATTATGCGAAATTCTGAGATTTGAAGGCCAAATCACATATTGTGATACTACATGAAATACTATCGAAATATTGGTAAAAACGAATATATATACGTAATATCAAACTACAAGAAAGAACATGAAAAATCACTATTTTACCATATTAGAGGATTTTCACTTCGAATCATAGAGCGAGATTTCCTATTATTTAGATCCAAGAAAAGACATATGACAATGTTGTTTCCAATACAAATGATAAAAATCAATGAGTTTTCATTTGAATAAACAAAAATGTACCTGATTTTCCGTTTATATTACCGATGGAAGATGTACAAGAAAACCGCTCTATTCCGGCTGAAACGTCGATATATGCAATAAAAACCGAACTTCTCCCCATTTCAATATCTTACTCAGTATTTAAACGAGAAACAAATAAATGATGGAAAAGGGAGTATTAAAGGTTATAATCTAATGAATTATGTGTGTGCATCATATATATCGTATATATATGAATTAATACCAATAAACTGAAAATTCACAAAAACGTAGAAAAAACGGCAAAATATTGTATAATTCGATGATATTTTGTTTAAATCACATTAAGGAAAAGGGGATGATAAACGTCAAAATATTGCTAAATTCGATGATTTTTCGTACGAAACAAAATGCAAGAAAACCTGCTTGAAATGCAATATTATGTCGAAATTCTGAGATTTGAAGGCCAAATCACATATTGTGATAATACATGAAATAGTATCGAAATATTGGTAAAAACGAACATATATACGTAATATCAAACTACATGAAAAACGTGAAAAAGTCACTATTTTACCATATTTGAGGATTTTAACTTCGAATCATAGAGTGAGATTTCGTATTATTTAGATCCAAGAAAAGACATATGACAATGTTGTTTCCAATACAAATGATAAAAATCAATGTGTTTTCATTAGATTTACTAAAATGTTCCTGATTTTTCCGTTTATATTACCGATGGAAGATGTACTAGAAAACCGCTCTATTCCGGCTGAAACGTCGATATATGCAATAAAAACCGAACTTCTCCCCTTTTCAATATCTTTCTCAGTATTTTAACGATAAACAAATAAATGATTGAAAAGGAAGTATTAAAGGTTATTATCTAATGAATTCTGTGTGCTGCATCATATTTATCGTAATATATATGAATTAATACCAATGAACTGAAAATTCACAAAAAACGTAGAAAAACGGCAAAATATTGTCCAATTCGATGATATTTTGTTTAAATCACATTAAGGAAAAGGGGATGATAAACGTCAAAATATTGCTAAATTCGATGATTTTTCGTACGAAACAAAATGCAAGAAAACCTTGCTTGAAATGCAATATTATGCGAAATTCTGAGATTTGAAGGCCAAATCACATATTGTGATACTACATGAAATAGCTATCGAAATATTGGTAAAAAACGAATCATATATACGTAATATCAAACTACACGAAAAACCTGAAAAAAGTCACTATTTTACCATAATTTGAGGATTTTAACTTCGAATCATAGAGTCGAGGTTTCGTATTATTTAGATCCAAGAAAAGACATATGACAATGTTGTTTCCAATACAAAATGATAAGAAATCAATGTGTTTTCATTAGAATTAACTATAAATGTTCCTGATTATTCGTTTATATTACCGATGGAAGATGTACACGTAAAAACCGCTCTATTCCGGCTGAAACGTCGATATATGCAATAAAAACCGAACTTCTCCCCTTTTCAATATCTTACTCAGTATTTTAAACGAGAAAACAAGTAAATGAAGTGAAAGTAATTAGTAAAAGTATTATAAGGTTATCTAATGAATTATGATGTGTGCATCATATTTATCGTATATAATGAATTAATACCAATAAACTGAAAAATTCACAAAAACGTAGAAAATACTGCAAAATATTGTCTAATTCGATGATATTTTGTTTTAAATCACATTAAGGAAAAGGGGATGATAAACGTCAAAATATTGCTAAATTCGGATGATTTTTCGTACGAAACAAAATGCAAGAAAAACCTGCTTGAAAATGCAATATTATGCGAAATTCTGAGATTTGAAGGCCAAATCACATATTGTGATACTACATGAAATACTATCGAAATATTGGTAAAAACGAATATATATACGTAATATCAAACTACATGAAAAACCTGAAAAAAGTCACTATTTTACCAAATTTGAGGATTTTAACTTCGAATCATAGAGCGAGGTTTCGTATTATTTAGATCCAAGAAAAGACATATGACAATGTTGTTTCCAATGCAAATGATAAGAATCAATGTGTTTTCATTAGAATTAACTAAAATGTTCCTCATTTTCCGTTTATATTACCGATGGAAGATGTACAAGAAAACCGCTCTATTCCGGCTGAAACGTCGATATATGCAATAAAAACCGAACTTCTCCCCTTTTCAATATCTTACTCAGTATTTAAACGAGAAACAAATAAATAAGTAAAGTATTAGTAAAAGTAAGTATTAAAGGTTATTATCTAATGAATTATGTGTGTGCATCATATTTATCGTATATATATGAATTAATACCAATAAACTGAAAATTCACAAAAACGTAGAAAAACGGCAAAATATTGTCTAATTCGATGATATTTTGTTTAAATCACATTAAGGAAAAGGGGATGATAAACGTCAAAATATTGCTAAATTCGATGATTTTTCGTACGAAACAAAATGCAAGAAAACCTGCTTAAAATGCAATATTATGCGAAATTCTGAGATTTGAAGGCCAAATCACATATTGTGATAATACATGAAATAGTATCGAAATATTGGTAAAAACGAATATATATACTTAATGCGAACAAGCCTGAATGGTCCCAGGACAATATGCAACTGAAAACTCACACCCCAGAAGTGACTCGAACCCATACTCCCAGGAGCAACGCAACTGGTATGTACAAGACGCCTTAATCCACTTGACCATCACGACCGGACATAATGAGGTGATAGCCGAGGCTATTTGAACCACCCCACCGCCGGCACTCGGATAGTAATCTTGGGCATAGCATTTACCAAATCACCTCATTCTTTGGGGCACACGTGAGGAACACAAATGCGAACAAGCCTGAATGGTCCCCAGGACAATATGCAACTGAAAACTCACACCCCAGAAGTGACTCGAACCCATACTCCCAGGAGCAACGCAACTGGTATGTACAAGACGCCTTAATCCACTTGACCATCACGACCGGACATAATGAGGTGATAGCCGAGGCTATTTGAACCACCCCACCGCCGGCACTCGGATAGTAATCTTGGGCATAGCATTTTACCAAATCACCTCATTCTTTGGGGCACACGTGAGGAACACAAATGCGAACAAGCCTGAATGGTCCCCAGGACAATGAGGTGATTTTGGTAAAATACCAGTTGCGTTGCTCCTGGGAGTATGGGTTCGAGTCACTTCTGGGGTGTGAGTTTTCAGTTATATATACGTAATATCAAACTACATGAAAAACATGAAAAAAATCACTATTTTACCATATTAGAGGATTTTCACTTCGAAATCATAGAGCGAGATTTCCCTATTATTTAGATCCATGAAAAGGGATATGGACAATGGTTTTTCCAATACAAATGATAAAAATCAATGTGTTTTCATTAGATTAACTTAAAATGTTCCTGATTTTCCGTTTATATTACCGATGGAAGATGTACACGTAAAACCGCTCTATTCTGGCTGAAACGTCGATATATGCCAATAAAACCGAACTTCTCCCCTTTTCAATATCTTACTCAGAATTTTAACGAGAAACATGTAAATGATTGAAAAGGGAGTATTAAAGGTTATTATCTAATGAATTATGAGTGTGCATCATATTTATCGTATATATATGAATTAATACCAATGAACTGAAAATTCACAAAAAACGTAGAAAAACGGCAAAATATTGTCTAATTCGATGATATTTTGTTTAAATCACATTAAGGAAAGGGGATGATAAACGTCAAAATATTGCTAATTCGATGATTTTTCGTACGAAACAAAATGCAAGAAAACCTGCTTGAAATGCAATATTATGCGAAATTCTGAGATTTGAAGGCCAAATCACATATTGTGATAATACATGAAATAGTATCGAAATATTGGTAAAAACGAACATATATACTGTTAATATCAAACTACATGAAAAACGTGAAAAAAGTCACTATTTACCATATTTGAGGATTTTAACTTCGAATCATAGAGTGAGATTTCGTCTTATTTAGATCCAAGAAAAGACATATGACAAAGTTGTTTCCAATACAAATGATAAAAATCAATGTGTTTTCATTAGATTAACTATAATGTTTCCTGATTATTCGTTTATATTACCGATGGAAGATGTACACGTAAAACCGCTCTATTCCGGCTGAAACGTCGATATATGCAATAAAAACCGAAGTTCTCCCCTTTTCAATATCTTACTCAGTATTTTAACGAGAAACAAGTAAATGATTGAAAAGGGAGTATTAAAGGTTATTATTCTAATGAATTATGAGTGTGCATCATATTTATCGTATATATATGAATTAATACCAATAAACTGAAAATTCACAAAAACGTAGAAATACTGCAAAATATTGTCTAATTCGATGATATTTTGTTTAAATCACATTAAGGAAAAGGGGATGATAAACGTCAAAATACTGCTAAATTCGGTGATTTTTCGTACGAAACAAAATGCAAGAAAAACCTGCTTGAAATGCAATATTATGCGAAATTCTGAGATTTGAAGGCCAAATCACATATTGTGATACTACATGAAATACTATCGAAATATTGGTAAAAACGAATATATATACGTAATATCAAACTACACGAAAAACCTGAAAAAGTCACTATTTTACCAAATTGAGGATTTAAACTTCGAATCATAGAGCGAGGTTTCGTATTATTTAGATCCAAGAAAAGACATATGACAATGTTGTTTCCAATGCAAATGATAAGAATCAATGTGTTTTCATTAGAATTAACTAAAATGTTCCTCATTTTCCGTTTATATTACCGATGGAAGATGTACAAGAAAACCGCTCTATTCCGGCTGAAACGTCGATATATGCAATAAAAACCGAACTTCTCCCCTTTTCAATATCTTACTCAGTATTTAAACGAGAAACAAATAAATAAGTAAAGTATTAGTAAAAGTAAGTATTAAAGGTTATTATCTAATGAATTATGTGTGTGCATCATATTTATCGTATATATATGAATTAATACCAATAAACTGAAAATTCACAAAAACGTAGAAAAAACGGCAAAATATTGTCTAATTCGATGATATTTTGTTTAAATCACATTAAGGAAAAGGGGATGATAAACGTCAAAATATTGCTAAATTCGATGATTTTTCGTACGAAACAAAATGCAAGAAAACCTGCTTAAAATGCAATATTATGCGAAATTCTGAGATTTGAAGGCCAAATCACATATTGTGATAATACATGAAATAGTATCGAAATATTGGTAAAAACGAACATATATACTAATATCAAACTACAATGAAAAACGTGAAAAAATCACTATTTTACCATATTTAGAGGATTTTCACTTCGAATCATAGAGTGAGATTTCGTATTATTTAGATCCAAGAAAAGACATATGACAATGTTGTTTCCAATACAAATGATAAAAATCAATGTGTTTTCATTAGATTAACTGTAATGTTCCTGATTATTCGTTTATATTACCGATGGAAGATGTACACGTAAAACCGCTCTATTCCGGCTGAAACGTCGATATATGCAATAAAAACCGAACTTCTCCCCTTTTCAATATCTTACTCAGTATTTTAACGAGAAACAAGTAAATGATTGAAAAGGGAGTATTAAAGGTTATTATCTAATGAATTATGAGTGTGCATCATATTTATCGTATATATATGAATTAATACCAATAAACTGAAAATTCACAAAAACGTAGAAAAAACGGCAAAATATTGTCTAATTCGATGATATTTGTTTAAATCACATTAAGGAAAAGGGGATGATAAACGTCAAAATATTGCTAAATTCGATGATTTTCGTACGAAACAAAATGCAAGAAAATCTGCTTAAAATGCAATATTATGCGAAATTCTGAGATTTGAAGGCCAAATCACATATTGTGATAATACATGAAATAGTATCGAAATATTGGTAAAAACGAATATATATACGTAATATCAAACTACATGAAAAACGTGAAAAAAGTCACTATTTTACCATATTTGAGGATTTTAACTTCGAATCATAGAGTGAGATTTCGTATTATTTAGATCCAAGAAAAGACATATGACAATGTTGTTTCCAATACAAATGATAAAAATCAATGTGTTTTCATTAGATTAACTAAAATGTTCCTGATTTTCCGTTTATATTACCGATGGAAGATGTACTACGTAAAACCGCTCTATTCCGGCTGAAACGTCGATATATGCAATAAAAACCGAACTTCTCCCCTTTTCAATATCTTACTCAGTATTTTAACGAGAAACAAGTAAATGATTGAAAAGTAAGTATTAAAGGTTATTATCTAATGAATTATGAGTGTGCATCATATTTATCGTATATATATGAATTAATACAAATAAACTGAAAATTCACAAAAACGTAGAAAAACGGCAAAATATTGTCTAATTCGATGATATTTTGTTTAAATCACATTAAGGAAAAGGGGATGATAAACGTCAAAATACTTGCTAAATTCGGTGATTTTTCGTACGAAACAAAATGCAAGAAAACCTGCTTAAATGCAATATTATGCGAAATTCTGAGATTTGAAGGCCAAATCACATATTGTGATACTACATGAAATACTATCGAAATATTGGTAAAAACGAATATATATACGTAATATCAAACTACATGAAAAACCTGAAAAAAGTCACTATTTTACCATATTTGAGGATTTTAACTTCGAATCATAGAGCGAGGTTTCGTATTATTTAGATCCAAGAAAAGACATATGACAATGTTGTTTCCAATGCAAATGATAAGAATCAATGTGTTTTCATTAGAATTAACTAAAATGTTCCTCATTTTCCGTTTATATTACCGATGGAAGATGTACAAGAAAACCGCTCTATTCCGGCTGAAACGTCGATATATGCAATAAAAACCGAACTTCTCCCCTTTTCAATATCTTACTCAGTATTTAAACGAGAAACAAAGTAAATGATTGAAAAGGGAGTATTAAAGGTTATTATCTAATGAATTATGATGTGTGCATCATATATATCGTATATATATGAATTAATACCAATAAACTGAAAATTCACAAAAACGTAGAAAAACGGCAAAATATTGTCTAATTCGATGATATTTTGTTTAAATCACATTAAGGAAAAGGGGATGATAAACGTCAAAATATTGCTGAATTCGATGATTTTTCGTACGAAACAAAATGCAAGAATAACCTGCTTAAAATGCAATATTATGCGAAATTCTGAGATTTGAAGGCCAAATCACATATTGTGATAATACATGAAATAGTATCGAAATATTGGTAAAAACGAATATATATACTTAATATCAAACTACATGAAAAACGTGAAAAAAGTCACTATTTTACCATATTTGAGGATTTTAACTTCGAATCATAGAGTGAGATTTCGTATTATTTAGATCCAAGAAAAAAGACATATGACAATGGTGTTTCCAATACAAATGATAAAATCAATGTGTTTTCATTAGATTAACTATAATGTTCCTGATTATTCGTTTATATTACCGATGGAAGATGTACACGTAAAACCGCTCTATTCCAGGCTGAAACGTCGATATATGCAATAAAAACCGAACTTCTCCCCTTTTCAATATCTTACTCAGTATTTTAATGAGAAACAAGTAAATGATTGAAAAGGGAGGTATTAAAGGTTATTATCTAATGAATTATGAGTGTGCATCATATTATCGTATATATATGAATTAATACCAATAAACTGAAAATTCACAAAAACGTAGAAAAACGGCAAAATATTGTCTAATTCGATGATATTTTGTTTAAAATCACATTAAGGAAAAGGGGATGATAAACGTCAAAATATTGCTAAATTCGATGATTTTTCGTACGAAACAAAATCCAAGAAAACCTGCTTGAAATGCAATATTATGCGAAATTCTGAGATTTGAAGGCCAAATCACATATTGTGATACTACATGAAATAGTATCGAAATATTGGTAAAAACGAATATATATACGTTAATATCAAACTACATGAAAAACTGAAAAAAGTCACTATTTTACCAATATTGAGGATTTAAACTTCGAATCATAGAGCGAGGTTCGTATTATTTAGATCCAAGAAAAGACATATGACAATGTTGTTTCCAATGCAAATGATAAGAATCAATGTGTTTTCATTAGAATTAACTAAAATGTTCCTCATTTTCCGTTTATATTACCGATGGAAGATGTACAAGAAAACCGCTCTATTCGGCTGAAACGTCGATATGTGCAATAAAACCGAACTTCTCCCCTTTTCAATATACTTACTCAGTATTTAAACGAGAAACAAATAAATAAGTAAAGTATTAGTAAAAGTAAGTATTAAAGGTTATTAATCTAATGAATTATGTGTGTGCATCATATTTATCGTATATATATGAATTAATACGCATACTGAAATTCACAAAAACGTAGGAAAAACGGCAAAATATTGTCCTAATTCGATGATATTTGTTTAAATCACATAAGGAAAGGGGATGATAAACGTCAAATATTGCTAAAGTCGATGATTTTTCGTACGAAACAAAATGCAAGAAAACCTGCTTAAATGCAATATTATGCGAAATTCTGAAGATTTGAAGGCCAAATCACATATTGTGATAATACATGAAATAGTATCGAAAATATTGTAAAAACGAATATATATACGTATATCAAACTACATGATAACACGTGAAAAAGTCACTATTTTACCATATTTGAGGATTTTAACTTCGAATCATAGAGTGAGATTTCGTATTATTTAGATCCAAGAAAAGACGTATGACAATGTTGGTTTCCAATACAAGTTGTTTCCAATGATAAAAATCAATGAGTTTTCATTTGAATAAACAAAAATGT
Organism: Procambarus clarkii; assembly: GCF_040958095.1. Taxonomy (NCBI): domain Eukaryota; kingdom Metazoa; phylum Arthropoda; class Malacostraca; order Decapoda; family Cambaridae; genus Procambarus; species Procambarus clarkii. The sequence continues at coordinate 298,830 of NC_091186.1, forward strand.
ACCTGATTTTCCGTTTATATTACCATGGAAGACTGTACAAGTAAACCGCTCTAATCCGGCTGAAACGTCGATATATGCAATAAAACCGAACTTCTCCCCTTTTCAATATCTTACTCCGTATTTTAAACGAGAACAATAAATGATTGACAAAGGGAGTATTAATGGTTATAATCTAATGATTATGTGTGTGCAATCATATTTATCGTATATATATGAATTAATACCAATAAACTGAAAATTCACAAAAACGTAGAAAAACGGCACAAATATTGTATAATTCGATGATATTTTGTTAAATCACATTAAGGAAAAGGGGATGATAAACGTCAAAATATTGCTAAATTCGATGATTTTTCGTACGAAACAAAATGCAAGAAAACCTGCTTAAAATGCAATATTATGCGAAATTCTGAGATTTGAAGAACAAATCACATATTGTGATACTACATGAAAATAGTATCGAAATATTGGTAAAAACGAATATATATACGTATATCAAACTACATGAAAACATGAAAAAATCACTATTTTACCATATTAGAGGATTTTCACTTCGAATCATAGAGCGAGATTTCCTATATTTAGATCCATGAAAAGGGATATGACAATGGTTTTTCCAATACAAATGATAAAAATCAATGTGTTTTTCATTAGATTAACTAAAATGTTCCTGATTTTCCGTTTATATTACCGATGGAAGATGTACACGTAAAACCGCTCTATTCCGGCTGAAACGTCGATATATGCAATAAAAAACCGAACTTCTCCCCTTTTCAATATCTTACTCAGAATTTTAATGAGAAACATGTAAATGATTGAAAAGGGAGTATTAAAGGTTATTATCTAATGAATTATGAGTGTGCATCATATTTATCGTATATATATGAATTAATACCAATAAACTGAAAATTCACAAAAACGTAGAAAAACGGCAAAATATTGTCTAATTCGATGATATTTTGTTTAAATCACATTAAGGAAAAGGGGATGATAAACGTCAAAATACTGCTAAATTCGGTGATTTTTCGTACGAAACAAAATGCAAGAAAACCTGCTTGAAATGCAATATTATGCGAAATTCTGAGATTTGAAGGCCAAATCACATATTGTGATACTACATGAAATACTATCGAAATATTGGTAAAAACGAATATATATACGTAATATCAAACTACAAGAAAAACATGAAAAAATCACTATTTTACCATATTAGAGGATTTTAACTTCGAATCATAGAGCGAGATTTCCTATTATTTAGATCCAAGAAAAGACATATGACAATGTTGTTTCTAATACAAATGATAAAAATCAATGAGTTTTCATTTGAATAACAAAATGTACCTGATTTCCGTTTATATTACCGATGGAAGATGTACAAGAAAACCGCTCTATTCCGGCTGAAACGTCGATATATGCAATAAAAACCGAACTTCTCCCCTTTTCAATATCTTACTCAGTATTTAACGAGAAACAAATAAATGATGGAAAAGGGAGTATTAAAGGGTATAATCTAATGAATTATGTGTGTGCATCATATATATC